>NC_073692.1:127725239-128025239 GCF_029784155.1 Uranotaenia lowii
TCTGCGTAGTTGAAACAATTTACAACATCGTTATACAATTGAATATTCAGATTATCTTGATCACTTTGTTCGATCGAGGAAAATTTTTAATCTTAAAAGTTATTTACAGCACGCCGTGTCGCTCTCCTTGTGCAACGCGAGATGAACAACCTTACTTCCTCCCACTAACTTCAGTCGTTTTCCTCAGCAGCACCATTCCGAAATCCGATTAAAGTCAATTGAGCGTAAGGAAAAGTTGTGACAAAAACCCGCAGCCGAATTTATTCCACACAAAACCGCTCCCCAACCATTTCTAACGGAAACCAAACGAAATCAAACCAAACGAAGGCAGGACGCGCACAAATATTCCATTTTCCATGAGGTTTGTTCCATTTTCCTTCGCCTTCTGCTCCTTACCCTCGATGCTACAGTCAAGTTGCGTTTCCAGCTTTCGGTCCAAAGCTTCTCCACATTCATCGACGGCATTCAATTCAGCCGAATACATTATCATAAACTTTGCTTATTATTTGATCCCTTTATCTTGCGATCCATTCGCGATGGCGGAAAAAGGCAGATTCGAGAATCGCAATTCATGAGCCAAAAAGTTTTGCGTTCGTTTTCCCGGAATTAGGTATTATCTTTAAATTTTGCATCGACCGATGAGTATTGAGTTTCTATGCAGTCGCTGGCTATCTAGGGTTCTGTAATATTTCTCCGGAAAGGTGCCAGTTCGTTCTACATATAGACATATTGGAAGAAGGTACAATAACAGTTTCCAGTGGATGCACCTAGATATTTATTTTTCCTGGATTCAAAACATCAATCTCAAGTTTAAATATTTCTTTAGAATCGATAAACTGTAAACACACCTTACCCTACTGGTTTCAGATGAGGTAATGCTTCATAAGAAAAATATAATGATTGTGCAGAATTTCCCAAGTTTCAATTAAAAGAAAATAATTTTTGACATTCGGAAAAACTTTTTATCGATATTTGTTTAATTGCATCTTTTTTGAAACATATTTTCTACCCAAGCAAGATCCAAACATTCCCTGGATACATATGTACATAACATATATATGTATGTATCTACAGAGGGTTATTTGTGACGGGCAGAAAATCCTAGGGTTGTCGGCTGGAGTAGACTGACCCCATCGAGGGGGGGAAGAGGCGCCGAGTAGTGTGCTTCTGAACCCACGGTTTCAAGCTACAAAGATAAGGCAACATCTTCTGCGTAGTGGATGCCGTGAGTGCGCCGTGTTCGTGCGTAGGATGTCCTTCAGGGAGTATCCGAGTAGGACGGTTCCCAACGACCGAAGCAGCGGGAATACGACTTGACCTTCTTCGCAGTAGAAATCGTTGGGAAAGGGTTATTCCATGATCGGAAAGTACTCACGGGTAGCGTGGCTCTCGACTCCGGTTGAGCCATTCGAGTCGAAGTAGGATGACGTTCTCGTCGGGAATCATAACAGGCGCAGCGTAGCGTGACTCGTGACGACATTGAGAGTAACCCTCTCGAATCACGACATTCTGGCCTCGAACTCCAGTGACACCTTCTGGCTGACCTGGAGCATCTCGTAGTTTCTGCACTGGCGATCCTCTACGCTGGTGGTCCTCTGCGCTTGGATCAGTTCATGATTGCTGACCATAGCGCACAACAAAAGCACGAAAGTAAACCTCTCGGCTTTCAGCACCGCCCAACTAATCCGGGGTGTTGCTGCAGCTGGGCCTGTCCATCTCTGCGCAGCCCGATTGCGGATCCTGAGACTCCCGGCCATTGGACGTGCGCTCACGTTTGCTTCCGCAGCGTGGCTCGTGACGGTATCGAAAGGAACCCCCTCGGTTCACGAACCTCCCCGGACTTGACCTCTGACGGAACCCTCCGGCTGGCCTGGGACATCTCGCTGGCTGGTCTCTGCGCTGGCGGTCCTCCATCAGCTGGCTGGCCCTCGGCGGTGGTCCTCTGGCTAGTGGCTGTGGCTGGCCCCTCGACCCGGGCTTCCATCTGCGCTGGCTGCTAGAGGACTTGCTAATCGCATGATAATCTTGAGAGTACTCCTGTAATAATGGGTTTGTATGGTCATCGCCACAAATAGAAAAAAAACAAAAATTAGTTTCAATTTGATTTTTGGCACATTTTAATTCACCCACCCAATCTCCCGACTATTCTGGCCATTTTTGTCAGAGTGTAGTTTTATTTGAATTCCACTTACGGCTCTCGTCCGACTGGCACCTTCCTGGGAACCATGCATGGTCCCGCTGTCCGCCTCGTACTTGCCTCCGATACGTGTGATCGCCTGGCCATGCTGCTGCTGGTGTTGTTGTTCTGCTGCTGGCACCGATTGCGACGCACCGAATTGTCGTGCCGTGTTGTTCTGCTGCTAGTGCAGCACTTTCCACAAAGCCGGAGGTGTGGCTGGTATCGAACCGATGGCGCGCACGACATTTCCGTGCATGATGTTGTTGTTGTTCTGCTGCTGGTGCAGCATCTCCCACGCAGCCGAAGGGGTAGACGGTATCGAACCGATGGCGCGTACGACATTACCGTGTCGGATTGTGTTACTGAAGTCGTTTTTCCGCTGCTGGTGTAGCACTTCCCTCGCAGCCGGAGGTGTGGCTGGTATAACACCAATGATGCGCATTGCCGTGTCGGGTGTTGTTGCTGAAGTCGTTTTCCGCTGCTGGTGCAGGAGGTGTGGCTGATATCCGCCACGGGAGTCGCACAATCTCACACACTTCGGTGGATATGCTTCCGGTTGCTGGGGTTTCACAATTTTTGTCCCATGAATGATGAGCGCTGCAGGCAAGCACCACACTCTCCTCCAATTTTGCAAAAAACTCACTCACCTCCGTAAATATCGATGACAGGACCAATTGTTTTTTTCTTTTTTTTTTCAGTTTTTTGGGAACTATGGGCTGTCGGGGTTTTTTTTTTCAAAAATAAGTTCGATACAGTGGGCCAAATCTTGTCGAACAATTTCACTCTTGGTTTGTTTTTTATTAGAGTTGGGTTTTTTTTAACTGAATTTTTGCTCAAATCACACCATCGAAAAGGTTCCAAAAATCAACTGTAACACTCCTCTCACTAACCCTTTACTTCTGTTTCCAGACGTATCTGGGCCCATAACCTGTTGAAAACGCAGGTTTCAGTGGTGGAATAGAGTTATCTCTGTTCATGTTTCGTCAGTCTAGTCATTACATAACTACACAACTCATTAGCGATTGCTATTTGTCACTTTCCACTTCTCATGTTCCCTAACCGGGAAAGTACTCATTTCTCAATGAGAACTTTGATACTCTTACCCAGAATATCTGGCAACACTGTTGTGTTACCATGAACCCAATTTGAGTAGTCTCGCTTAACCGTGTGATGATGTAAACATTTGTACCACGTTTATCATCATCACCTGTCATCAGCAATCATTGGTCTTTTGTTCTCGAGTGCGAATTGGGCATAGCTAGAGGAATCAAAACAAACAATATTTGGTTCTGCTCATGGATGCCGGAGGAAACCGTAAGTTTCAACATGTTGAACTTTACGGTTCCCTCCGGCATCCGGTACCAGCAGCAGACTTCTGCTGCCACGAGCAGAACCAAAAAATTGTTTGTTTTGGTTCCTCATGCTATGTTCAATTCGCAATCGAAAACAATAGATCAATGATTGCTGATGACAAGTGATGATGATAAACGCGGTACAAATGTTTACATTATCACACGGTTAAGCGAGACTACTCAAACAAGGTTCGTGGTAACACAACAGTGTTGTCAGAAATAATGAGTAGTAATCTCATTTCACTCATTGAAAAATGAGTACTTTCCCGGTTAGGGAATATGAGAAGTGAAAAGTGGCAAATAGCTATCGCTTATGTAATGGGTAACAAACTTAAATAAAGATAACTCTATTCCACCACTGAAACCTGCGTTTTCAACAGGTTATGGGCCCAGATACGTCTATATTTTTGGAAAAAACGAGTTAGTGAGAGGGGTACGCTCAAGTTTATAAGGTTTGTGGTTAGAAAGTGCTCCAGCAGCCAGCGCAAAAGGACCAGCCAGGATCGAGGAGTCAGCCAGGAGCCAGAGGATCATCGCAGAGGGCCGGCAAGCTGTCGGAAGACCGCCAGCATAGACATGAGCCAGCGAGATGTTCCGGGCGAGCACGGAGGTTCCACTAGAGGTCGAGTCCTGGGAGGTTCGTGAACCGAGAGGGTTACTCTCGATACCGTCACGAGTCACGAAGCGGTTAGCAAGCGTGAGCTCACGTCCGACGGCCGGGAGGAGTCTTAGAATCTGCAACCGGGCAGCGCAGAAGTTGTTACCAGTTGAGTCAGTTACCCTATGCCACTCACGAAGAGTACTCATTTTGTTAGGAAAACGCCTAGATGTTATGTGTTTTATGTAGCATCTTTTTTATGTCACATGTCCCGTATAGTAGAGTAGTCAATAATAAAGATTAATAAAATTCATAAACAAAAACTATTAAAATTGTATAATAAATCATTTGATTAAATAGGGAACTCCTAACGGTCACATCAAGTTTAAAAACACATTCCACAAAACGCTTACCACAAAATATACACAAAACTGGAATAAAGGGATATTGATTAGAGAGAGACAGCACGCTAAAGGGAGAAGAATAAAGATAAGGGACAATCACTATTGAAAAAGTGGAAAAGGGAATAAGGCAATATCCTCTACCGGGAACATGAGGTTCTTTCCCAGCTCTGCTTCCGAAACAGCAACATCATTGGATGAAGGGAAAAGTTCCGTGCCTGTGAAATTTAGCGAAATCAGGTAAATAGTTTTCACTCCCGGTAGCTCGCCAATTCGCTAATTCCCGGAATTCCACAGGACCCATTAATATTAGCCTGGATTCGCGAGCTTAATCGCTAGGCCGTACCATCGTCAACTGTCGCCCAATATACCCGACCGCCAGGCCCGTGCGAAGGACCCGCTCATGGGGGGGGTTTTCAAAATTCAAAATTCAAAATCAAGATTTTCAAAGTTTTGAATCAGCAAGTCATCAATAAATTATTTTAAATGATTTTCCTTATTTTGAGCTAGACATTTGCTTAAAAATAAATACCTGGAAATCTAGTTTACAAATCTAACATAATTTTTTAGAAAACACATAAAACTAATGCAATTTAAAATTTTAAATGAAACCAGAGTTTAAAGCTTCAGACATAAGAATAAAAGATATAAAATTCATTTATTTTAACCCAGATTTAAAAAGAAAATAAATCCGAATTCTAAAATAAATTTCAAACCAGGGAAGAAAATAATCATGATTTTGAATTGTTCAGCAAAACTATAATCATTGTTATTTATTAATCGTTGAAATTTATATTCCTGTTTTTCATTTTCAATTGAAGGCTTGATTGAAAATGTCGCTATAATATTTTCAATTTGAAGAAATATTTGAATTGTGAAATTTTGATTAAAAAAATTCCATTTTGAACTTGAGAGAATTTATTCAAAACACATATGTACCTACTTGATGATTAAATCAATTTTGATAAAAAGAAGACTATACATTTTACTTCAAAAGTACCAGTGATCAAAATCAAAGATAAAATCATTTTTTATTTCGTCCAGTTATCAACCTTAAAGACTGAAATAGTTCATTTCTGATGCTCACAATAATTACTTCATATATTGATCAAACAACATGTTTAGTTCATCATTGAAAGCTTCTATTCCCAAGTACAGGTTGGAAAATGGGTGAAACTTATAAAAAAAAAATTAAAGTTTTGTTGTTAATATTGAAAGCACAAAGCAAATACTTATTTAATAAATGTTGTGCATTAAAATTTTGCTTTAAAGTTTCTACTTCGAATAGTTTCAAATCTTTGCATAAATTGAAAGAAAAAACAAATATTAAAAAAAGATTATTCAAAGGAATGAAAATAAGTAAAACCATTTTAAATTTTCAAGAGCAAGTTTTATAGTTGAAAATTTTGAGCTCTGAATATTTTGTAGCCGTCAATTGAAATACTTAGTTCTAGAAAGAACAAACGATAGAAACTATTAAAATTTATCAAAATTATTTCAAAGGAATTAAAAATGTTTCACTATAAAAATCGGTAAAATCATGTGACAATTAAAAATAAAAAAAAATATAAAATTCGGTTACTTTATTTGAATATTAAAACAAATTAAGACATGAAAAATGTTACGTTTCTTGTATTGATGATATCTAGTTTATAAGTTTAAAAATGAATCAGTTTTAAGTGGAATCAATCACAGATAATTGATGCTCTAACAAATCTCCATGAAATTGAAAAAAAAACTGATTCCTTATGTTTATTATATTTTAATTTATTTGGGAATAATAATGAAGATGGTGATGATGATGCGTGATTTAAATAAATTAAGTACAGTTTTTATAAACTTGGAATAAATCATTACACGCATATCCGACTATAGTGAAGAAATTTAATATAGAAAATATATTATTTCATTTCACCAATTTGTTGAAACCTGTATTTGATTTTCGCTTTAAAACATCTGAAATTAAATTTAAATTAAATGGAGTAAAGTGAACAAGTAGAAGACTGCTATAACATGAAGCCAAATTTAGATGCGATCTTGTGGAAAGTGTATAATTGATTTGAAGCCTTTTTTAAATCTTTTGTTATGTTTTAAAGTTTTGTTAAAAAAATATTCTAAATATTTTTAAACTGTAACCCAAAGATGGGTCTTGACTCAAACATTCAGTCAGCGAAACTTCTTTGTAGGGAAATGAATCCAACTGTAAGTCGAAATTTCAGGGACTAGACTAGATGAAACTTAATGTTGAAAAACATGCGAAAAAAATTCGCCTTGTCTCCCGGTAGGACAAGGCAAGATGTGGGTTCAAGTCCTACCAGGAGACAAGGCGAATTTTTTTCGCATGTTTTTCAACATTAAGTTTCATCTAGTCTAGTCCCTGAAATTTGGACTTACAGTTGGATTCATTTCCCTACATTATTCAAAATCTTCTTTTAAATTCTTTGCACCTAGGAAAAATTTCATATCAGCATAAAATTTGGAATGACATTTACCCTTTTTTACAATCTAAAGTTGCTAGTTATAAAGTCATCGATACTAGGATTTTATTTTTATTTAGCTAAATCTGTTGACTATCGTAAGTGGCTACCAACTTGTGTTGTATAAAATTAATATTCTATGAATGAATTTCGAAGTTCAAATGGTTTGTTTCAAATTTTGAGCTTGTTTAATTACACTTCTTAGTGAAAACCCAGAGTTAAGGGTTTTGTGTGTCAAGAATTGAGTTTCAATACAAAAGGTATTAACTGAAGTGCAAATCAAAATCTACAATTGATTGGATTCAATTCGTGAACGTCATATAGAGCCGTAAAATTAAATGTATTAGGCCTAGAGAGTAATTTAAGACGAAATTCCGCCGGAGGCGAGCCAAATTTCTGATATGTTTGTCAACACTTATTTTTAAACACCTTTTGGGATCAAGTGATTTTCCGTTAAATTCTTTTCTTGTACTGAAAATTTTACTTGGAAAAAATCTCCATGGGGGGGGTTAAACCCCTAAACCCCCCCCCCCCCCCCCGTTCGCACGGCCTTGCCGACCGCCATCGTCAACCAGCAGTAAAATCCGGAAGTTGCCATCGTCACACTAAGTGCGCTTATCGGAGGTTGAACGGCGAGTGTAAGGGTTAGCGACTCTAGCCAGCGATTAGCGACATCCGCTCGACGCACAACAACCAGCGTTCGACCGTTGTCTGGACCTTCAAAGTTTCCCCCAACTTGTAAGTAGGACAAATAAATATTCAAAAGTTAACGACCGGTGTTTTGGTTTCCTTGGTCCAGTGTCACTTCCTTGTCAGAAGCCGACCCGAGGTTCTTCGTAACCTCTGCTCCGCTGAGCCAACCAAAAGAGGTCGCATGAGGCACACCCTCACCAGAATCCCCGTGGCTTGACCAGGGATTCGAGGACTATTGTAGCAGGCCCTTCTGGTCAGCAAATAATAAAGTGGACAGCACCCCGGTTTAATTGGGCGGTGCTGATAGCCGACAAGATTACTCTTGTGTTCGCACAGAAGCCACGAGATGGTCTTCCAGGTCAGCCAAAAGTGCCATTAAAGTTCAAGGCTGAGAAGTCGGATAGCGAAAGGATTACTTTCGATGCCGTCACGAGAAACGCTGCGGTTAGCATCATGAGTTCTATAGAGAAGGCCGGGAGGAGAAGACTACAGTCACACACTTTTGGGATCTGTTAACAGGATTGGTTAGAGTCTAATACTCCAGATGGAGTTTTAGACCATATCGAAGGATGGGAGAAGCTGCTTGGCTACTCTCGTGATTTGAAGCTGCGCTGCAGTTAGCATGCATGAATTTATAATGTCTGTTGTAAAGAATTTCTAGCGCATTGTAGGAGATGGTTTGGGCGACGGTTAGTAGCCAGCAACTTTAGCAACACAGAGTCAAATTGAACGTTTGTTACTAACCTTTGCCTTCCGGCTTTTTGTAGCGATCAAGGAGTTGGAGTCGAGAATATCATTCTAGTGCTTTGCAGCTATGCTGTGGTTAATATGCGCGAGCATATCTTCGATGGATGGAAACTGCTTTGGGTGCTTCGGAGGAGGTGGTTCGAGAGACGGTTAGTCGCTAGCAAATTCATCCACTTCTTGATTTTTGAAGCATTTTGGATGAGTCCTGTCGATCGAAGTCTGGTTAATTCTCGAAACCACCGAGAAAAGAACCTGTTAGCAACAAAAGGAATGCTTTTCTGGGGTTAACAGAACGCACAATGCAAGATATGCTGTGCGTTCGCATGCTGAGGTTATCAGCCACCAGAATCAATGAAGATTCGTCTCGATTCTGGTGCCAGTCAGCATATGTTGGGAGACGAGAGCGCCTACAAGAGTAGCAATGACGAAGATGGCGATGATGATTAAGATTCCGTCAATCCCGAATCGACTCAGAAACGCAGTCAGTGAACAGGAGAAGCTCATCAACGCTACATGGCTAACGTAGCCACTAATGATGAGGAAGAGTAACTTCGAATCGTCAGCAAGCTCAAGGGTCAAATGGACTGCTTTTTCAAGAAGACCACCATCGACAAGGGAATGGTAGCCATGAAAGAGAACGAGACTCGGGCTGGACAAACTGAGGTTTTCACTGAGCAGCCGTTCAACGATTTGATCGGTTATTGCAGTTTTCGAGGATGAACATCAGTGCTGCGGTAAGCACACTAACCTACTATCAAGCAGCCCCGGATCAGAGCAAGGTTTGGGAAGCGGTTAGCTTAACCCAGGTTACAGGAAACTCATTCAGTGTCTGACACGAATGTTCGATGCCCGCAGCAGAACGTTGGTAAGGTTATCACCAAGCAGCCGTTCAACGATCTGATCGATTGTTTGCAGTCATCTTGGAGTTCTAACATCAGTGTTGCGGTTAGCGCACTTTACAAATACCAGGCCATTGGTCAGGCCTTAAGGCCTTTCGACGTATGACCGTTATGGCGTCGGTATACTGAAGAAACGGTACATCGTTAACTTATCGGATATGCAGATGCGGATTATGTCGATAATTCCGATGACCGGTTACGCTTACATGATCCTCGTGAATTTTATTTCGTGGTCAACGAAACGTCAGCAGACGGTTAGTCTATCATCTACCGCAGGTTGTGGTTAACAAACTTCCTGAGTGAATTAGGTGTGGTTAGCACTCTTTTCACATTTATGGAGGACAACATTCCTTGAATCCAGTATCTGAAAGATGCGCGTACTCATCTGCGGATGAAGCATCTGGACTTGAAGTTTGGAGATCGTAAAAAGCGGTCAGCTTTCTTAGAGACACATCTCTGCTGAGCATCAGCCAGCTGATGCGTTCACGAAGGTGTTACCGAGGGCGAGGCACGCGAAGCTGTTCAGCATTCTCAACTGAAATTTGTTTCCTCCGGCATCCGGTAACAGCAGCAGACTTCTGCTGCCAGAGCAGAACCAAAACATTGTTTGTTTTGGTTCCTCTTGCTATGTCCAATTCGCCATCGAGAACAATAGATCAATGATTGCTGATGACAGGTGATGATGATAAACGCGGTACAAATGTTTACATCATCACACGGTTAAGCGAGACTTCTCAAATTGGGTTCGTGGTAACACAACAGTATGGCCAGATATTCTGGGTAAGAGTATCAAAGTACTCATTGAGAAATGAGTAATTTCCCGGTTAGGGAATATGAGAAGTGGAAAATGACAAATAGCAATCGCTAATAAATTCTGTAGTTATGTAACGACTAGGCTGACGAAACATGAACAAAGATAACTCTATTCCACCACTGACACCTGCGTTTTCAACAGATATGAAGTTGAGGTCTTCGACAAAGTTGTTCAGCAGAAAATTTCTTTTAAAAAATTCATAAATTAGCATAAAAACTATAAGCAGTCATACACAATGCAGTTGCGTGGAAGGTTAATGCCGGCGAACGCAAATCAAATCATCATTGGTCGCGTTACTTTCTTATGCCAATGATGCTATGCAATTCATTACACGTAATTGGCATAGAGGCTGAATTTTGGGTGTACAAAAACTTTTGGGGCACAGTAGTCCGAAACATGTAGTTTGGTTAGACGTTATCAATTGGTTCAATTTATACTGAATTGTTTAGTTAGATTTTTGTGAAGAAAAACCTCATTTCCTCCCAGAGAAGGACGAACTTTCAAGAGCCACCATCAAGAAGCAAAGTAAATTTTAGCAAATGTATTTCCAACGTGAATATTTAAACCATTTAAACCATCGAACGTATGGTGCTGTTGTCCACGTTTTTTCCTCCCTTGGTTCCAGTTGTCTCTGGGTCCAATATTAAACAGTGGGCCCGGCCGAGTTGAGATGAGTAGTAAATATAATTTTACTACTCACCGGGTTACTGACAAGATCTGGCTGTGTATGTAGCATAAGCATAAGCATATTTACCCCTTATTCGTTGTTTCAGTAGTTACTTCAAGAGCATTTTTTTAACAATGAGCATAAACATAACTTGAACTAGGAAATACAAGTACAGACACCTCCAGGAAGATTCACTCTTCCCGGCGTATTTTCTACTTAAACCAGATGAAACGTAAATGCCTACATCAAGGGTGTGTCGAATTAATATTTCAGCTCGGCACCGCACTTTGATCTGGGAGATGAATTATAGCTCAAATTTATCCAATTATTTCGTAAAACTGGCCAAAATGCACGCCAAGGGTCATTTTGATCTAATGAGCTCATTTTTGCGAATGTGTTGGAAGCTGTGTGTTATTATAATTAATTTCCCAAGCGGCTGAAGTTTTACTCGACACTCAGGATTCTGCTAAGAACCACTGCTGCCGGATTGTTGTTATTATTTTTTTCCTTCTCCATCAAACCATGCTTGGCTGTTGGTCCATGCCAGGGTGATGGTAATTTTTGTCTAACTCATTCCGGTGCTGTTCCCATTTCCGGTAGCAGATCTACATTCATTAATTTTGCATGGCTGGATTTTCCTGGTTTAGTTCCCTGGTCCCTGAAATGCTCAGAAGGTTTGCGGTAGGGATTAACTGAAGTGGCTCTTCATACACTCATGTATGTATGTGCGGAAACCAGAATGTGTTACTAAGTTGATGGAAAGCTGCAAAAATTTACTCAATAATGCATAGCCATACGCAAAACAAAGATCTAAAAAGTCAATTGCAAAGTTTATAAGCTGTCAAGGGTTTGAATTTGTAACAATATCACGATGTAGCAAACGTCCCTCCTGGTTGAGTGAGAATCCAATTCGTTGAACAAAACGACTCGGACAAAACCACATCTTATTCGATTCGGGTTTTGCAGTTGTTATTTTTTCCTAGCTAGAAGAAGTGCACATACAAAGATTTATGGTTTCTATGTGCCAAAGAAAGTCTGCACCTGCTCTTGGCTTTGAGTAACCCGTTCTATATTTGTGAGCTCTAGCTTTCCCTCCCGAAAGACGTGACTTTGCTGCAACTTGAAGGCAATTAACCTTTACCACCGGATTTACTCAAACTGGCACTTCTACATTTCAGTTTGGGGGCTTAGTTGCCGCAGCAGTGTTGGGGCTAAGAAATGTCCAAATCAACACTTTCAGTGCTCTGAGCCAAAGAACCGTTTGTTCCGGAGTGGTTTTTCCCTTTTCCAGTAGGTACCTTCCTAGCATCCTTTTGGCCAGCCAGAGTTCTGGAGAACGGATGATTTATTTTTCCATAGAAACATTTCAATGTTGGCAATAAATTTTTACCCACCTTTGGCCACTTTAGGTTTGCACTGCCACAGGTACCTGAAGTCGATGGATGTGATTGGTTTATGGTCCATCCTGGAGCACCTGGTGGAGAGTTTATCCATCGAATTGTATCGATGGCGTTCGGGGAAATCCACTCTGCAGGTGTGAAGAAAGTGTTGTCTTTCTTTTCAAGTTTGAATGATCGTTGCAGTTTTATAGTGGGGTTTCGATTCTTGTTTATTTTTTATCTGATTTTTGGTTTCATTCAAATTTTTTTAAATCTGTTGAGTTTGAAAAAGAGCAATAAGATTTTCAAAAAGTGACCAGCTTAATAGTTGCTCGGTCCATATTACCCTGAAAAAAGTAACTTTCTATCTATGTCCTTCCAATATTTACTTTTAAAGCATTGCATTTCCATAGATGCAATTAAATAGTTCTTGGTTTCTTAAAACCATAATAAAAATACCATTTGCTAACAAACCGATCGCAAGGAAGTATTTCCTCATCACACATACCGTCAACTGGAGCATCATGCGACACTTTTTAACTTCAATGGCATCTGAAAACTTAATATACATGGATAATCGTACCACTTGTACTTCAAACGTTTTAAGGTTGATGGGACATCAAATTGATGTAGTCAGAAATATTCTTGGTTTCACCAGTTATTTTAAAATTTACAAAAACATGCGATTTTCACCCTACTAAGAAAAGGGGTAGGTTGAAACCAACTTTGTTTTGTAATGAAAAATCAAATGTAAACGTTTTAAAATTTATAGTTTAAGATAGATTTGTGATCTCATAACAAAAAAATCACCAATTGCAAATTTTTTGGTTTTGTTCGAATTAAATTAAATTTTTTAACTAGCGAAAATGTTTTTGAAGAAAAATCATAAAGGTACTGCATACATTTAGGGATAAAACAGACTACAAATTCTTTAAGCTGAAAATAAAAATTAATGTTTGGGTGGATGAAAATTTGAAATTAACAAACGCTTGATACATAGCAACCATATTCCAGCATATGGAAACTAGATTTAAAATGTGAATCATTGATTTGCATTTTCATGCATTTTAGCCCAGACTGGTAACTGAATGATAAAAATATGATTTTAATAAATTTGGAGATTTTCCGGGGATTTAAAATTATACTTTAAGGTGATAATCGTAAAAAATTTAGAATCATAAGTGTAAACTTTCATAAAACAATTAATTTCAGGTCTAAATATTATTTGATTATCACTTTAGAATATAATTTTGAAATGAACTTATGAAAAAAACAACAATTCCTAAACTTCCAAATGAACCCTTCAGATCTGCAATACGATGTTAGATGGGAAAAATATGAATGAGATAAACTTGCATGTTTTGAAAAGTATGATCCCAAACTTTTGGCCGCTACACCATACTAAGGAGTGATCCCTAACTATTGGACAGTAACTTAAGTGTCTATTTTATTAATTAAAACTATATTTTAAAATTTTTGCACAATTTTTTTATTGTGTTTTGACAAGTAAAGAATAAGGATTCTAATGCAACTCAAATTTTAAAATTTGGTCCACCCTATCCCGAGATGACCGGTTTTGAATATTGAGTGCGATTTTTTGAAAATGCTATAATTTAAGGTTAAGTTTAGGGTACAAAACAAAAACATTATTTCTGAGCAAAATACCTCCGAAATAGCTATTGCTCATTATCTTTCGAACGAGATCGAAGATTTGCAATATGACCTAAGACGGCGGAGAAATGAACGATCAAAATTTGCATGTTTTTAAGCGGGTGATCCAAAACTTTTGGCCGGCAGTGGAGATCGGCAACCTGCGGCTCTATAAATATAAAGCTGCGACTTTTTAGCTCATTGCGCGAACATTTTATATATTTTTTGTTTTAATAAAATATTTAGTAAATCGTGCTAAACCAACAATTGAGTCTTGTGACTTGGCAAACGGATTTTCACTGGTCCAGCAGAAAATTTTCAATTTTTTTTTCAAAAACATCAGAAAATGTTGTTTCTGAAGCATCAGCATTGAGATCAATATTAAATTTTTCATGAACTGTAAATGCAAAAAATAGCTTGAAGTTAACCTTTAAGTCTTTGAACACACTTAAAATTTCAAGTATCACACTTGCGTGTTGGCAAGATTTGCCAAAAGCACACAAATTTTCAACGAAGTTTCAGTAACGGCCATATTTTTTATTCATTTTTTATTAAGAGTAAGGTAATACCGTTAATTTATTATTGGCTAATTTCTGTTTTGAAACTTTGATCTTTGAACTGATCTTACCAGTCAAAATATACTATTTCTTTATTAGGCCGGAACAAATTTCAAATTTTGGGGGGGGGGGGTGTATAGTAAAAAAAAATTGCACGAAAGCTTGAATGCAACAAAATTGCACATTATATCACTGCACAAATCCTACAAATTGATTATTTTTTCATTGAAAAATTCAATAAAAACAAGAAAACAAACGGTTAAATAACTCCCATCTTCCACAATTTGTTTTTAAGTCTTGTAATCTTTCGGATATTTGATTTTTTTAACCAAACAATACTTCAAACTTTATTTATTCCCCGCTTCGTGATTGTTGAAAATTTTGAAGCGGAGGGTGACAAATTAAAAAATATTTGTTCCAGCCTTATTTGTCACAAATTTTCAATGAAAGCTACAAAATCACATTGTTACAGATTTATACCGGTCAAACCACAGATTTTTTTTTCCAATAATCTTAGCTTTATTTAGTAAGCATACATGAATAATCTACAATGTGTTTATTGTGCATTCAATTGAATAAAAAATAAAATTCAATTGAACGCAGAATACATGTGACATAAAATGAGAATTTCGAATTTTGTAAATGCATTAAATTTTGCAGACGACATATGCAACCAATTATCAGAAGCATGATTTTGAAGATATAAATTATTTTCTACATTTATTTCAGATTAATTTAAACTCATACTTCTGCATTTTGGAAAGGATTAGTTAAATCTGGTGAAATGTCATGAAAAAGCTTGATAATTTTAAGAACATTTATTTCCATTTACTTTGTTATTTCAAAAACTTTTATTTGCCGAAGAAATTACTTATATTTTGCTTATGTTGCTATGTTCAATTTTTTCACCTTAACATTATGTAAAATATTAATTAAAGCTTGATATGAATTTTAAATTATCTTGACTCGATATTCACCAACGCATTAAAATTGATAGAAATTCACAACATGTTAGAAGATTTGACGAACCTGAAGAGAATCCATGTACCTAATGAAAGTTTGCCAGATTGCCCGGTTGTCCGGATTTCATTGAAAAAGCCCGAATTTGGTTCAGGTTTATTCTTATCTTCATTCTTAAATCATACTTTAAAAAAATTGTGTAGGAATTTTTTTTTATCGTCCAAAACGATATTTTTAGCAGAAGTTTCATAAAAATGACTTTGAAAGTTGTTTTGAAAGCCTAAAATACGATTTAAAATCTGCTTGATTTTTTTTCTGGGGTTTGAAAAAATTTGCCCGCATATTGCCCGGATTTTTGGCCGAGAGTTTTGAATTTAAATGCTCGGGTTTTGCAAGGGTTATAGATAAAAAAGCCCGGATGTGCCCGGACAGGATACGTGCTGAAAATATTCAATCTTAATTCATTGGTTATCAGTAACAGATTAGAAAAAAAATTTCCAAGTTTGAAAGAACTTTGGCTAGAAACTCTACTTATTTGAAGCCTTAGGAGATTCCGCTGAGAAATTGCGTGGTCATTAGGTCTCGCACGATCCAAAATTTTTCATTTTATTTTTAATTGCTTGAATAATTTAAGAACGTGAATTTTGACGCCAAAATAAATAAGATAATTTATAAAAATTATAAAACACTTTATATGAAACAATAAAAACTTGGTAGAATTCGATAGTATTTGCACTTCTTATCTTAAAATGTTTAGTTGTCTCTCTTATGTTATCATTTTTTACTTCATTGTGATTTTATTTAAGCATAAGGAACTAGGCTGGTAAACGGTGGATAATGTGCAACACGAGACCCCATAGTGGTCATATCACCTCTTGTTCACAACTCCTATCTCTACCTCCCCGCGGTGCCGGCTGGGGTGCGAGTAACCTAAGCGGAGATCGGGTACCCAACCCCGGTGGATGCTTTGGTCGCATGCAGACTGAGAAGGTGGCCGCACGCGTCCGTTCCCCAGGTCAGGGGCGGCTCAAACAGCGTCTGTCTTGCAGCAAGCGGCTGAATATATGAAATGCGGCTCCCGCCAGCTAAGTCCAAGATGGCAGCCCCATCGCGGGATAGGGACTTTAGGCTAACAACCCTACTGCCCAATTCATAACTTGTTACGGAATCCGAAAGAAATGACCGATCTGGAACTTTGGCGACGACTTTTAGCATGAAAACACGGACACGAATCGGAACTTGGAATGTTTTAACCCTTGCCCAACAAGGCAAACTGGAACAACTTGCTAGAGAGGCTAGCCGCCTCAAGCTTGAAATTCTGGGACTGAGCGAAGTCCGTTGGCCTAATACTGGAGAACACAAGACACAATCCGGGCAAGTCCTGCTTTACTCTGGCATACGAGGAGAACATGCTACTCGGGAACGAGGAGTTGGTTTCCTGTTAAGCCCGCAGGCCTACGCGGCCCTCATTAGATGGGAACCGATAAACGAAAGAATAATCGTAGCCAGATTTAGAACACGGGTTAGAAACCTTACAATGGTCCAGTGTTATGCGCCAACTGACGTTGCCGATTTGCAGGAGAAAGAGCAGTTTTACAGTCAACTGAACAGCGTGGTAGAGAGAATTCCGAAGGGTGACATTCAAATCCATTTGGGCGACTTCAACGCAAAGATTGGCTCCGACAATCAAGACCTTGAGCGCATCATGGGGCGCCATGGCCTAGGACAGATGAGCGAAAACGGAGAGCTGTTTGTAGAATTTTGTGGCAATAACAACATGGTGATCGGTGGATCGCTCTTCCCCCATCGACCAGCACATAAGGTCACTTGGGTATCCCGAGATGGCCGAACAGAAAATCAAATTGACCACATCTGCATCAGCCGAAAATGGAGAAGGAGCCTTCTTGATGTCCGCAACAAGCGAAGCGCAGACATTGCATCTGACCATCACCTCGTCCTTGGCGAGATACGACTGAGAGTTGCGCGTGTCCAACGGCGCGAGGAGAAAGTTGGGTGTCGATACGACGTCCGCCGGTTGGAGAATCCAGAGGTGAAAAGGGCATACGTTGAACAGCTGGAATCCCGAGCCTCGGAGCTGCCGACAGACGGAACAGTCGAAGAACAGTGGTGTGGAATCAAGAATGCCTTTATCACGACGAGCCATGGTACTCTCGGTAAAGTTTGTGGAAGAAGAAGTGAATGGATGTCGGATGAAACTTGGAGGATGGTCGATGATCGGAGAAAGGCGAAAGTCGGAAT
The DNA here is from genome assembly GCF_029784155.1 of Uranotaenia lowii. Taxonomy (NCBI): domain Eukaryota; kingdom Metazoa; phylum Arthropoda; class Insecta; order Diptera; family Culicidae; genus Uranotaenia; species Uranotaenia lowii. Next base: position 127,742,872 of record NC_073692.1, read on the forward strand.
TGAGCAGGCATGTACCGGGTCAGCCAAAGCAGCCGCCCGCTTACGATATGCGGAGCTGGAAAAGGCAGTTAAACGAGCTTGTAGACGAGACAAGAGAGCCTGGACAAACTCCCTAGCCGAAGAGGGAGAAAAAGCCGCCGCCAATGCAATGGAGATATCCGATTACTTTATGGCATTTCTCGCCGCCTTAGTGGTGCAAGGACTAATGCAAGAATGCCGCTGAAAGACCGAGCTGGTCAGTTATTGACCGATCGAACAGATCAGCTCAAACGATGGACTGAGCACTTCGAACAACTCTTCCGAGTCACGAATAGCGATGGCCAACAGAACCCGCAGCTTGAAGCGCCAACAGTAAGTCGCATAAATGGCGTCAACTCGGAAGCGCCCTCGCTGGCTGAAATAGAAACGGCAATCAAAAACATGAAACCCCTCAAAGCACCTGGGATCGATTGCATCCCTGCTGAAATGCTGAAAGCCGACCCTGCCCTGTCAGCACAAATGTTGCACCGTCTTTTCGCTGACATCTGGGATACTGCAACATTCCCGGCCGACTGGATGCAGGGTATCCTCGTAAAGGTCCCGAAGAAAGGAGACCTGACAGAGTGCGGTAACTGGCGAGGTATAACGTTGATCTGTACAACCCTCAAAGTACTCTGCAAAGTGATCCTGAACAGGATCCAGGAGAAAATCGACGCTACACTCCGACGGCAACAAGCTGGATTCCGATCCGGACGATCATGTGTGGACCACATCACAACGCTACGAATCATACTGGAACAAATCAACGAATTCCAGGACTCTCTTCTGCTGGTGTTCGTGGATTTCGAAAAAGCATTCGACCGACTTAACCATGAAAACATCTGGGCGGCTCTAAGGCGACGAGGGGTCCCAGAGAAACTAGTTAATCTATCGAAGCACAATACGAGGCATTTTCGTGCAAGGTCTTGCACGATGGTGTCTTGTCCGAACCAATCCCGGTAACTGCTGGAGTGAGACAAGGATGTATTTTATCACCGCTACTTTTCCTAATCGTAATGGATGAGATTCTGACTGGATCGATCGACTGTGCACCGAACCGAGGGTTGCCGTGGAATCCTTTAACAATGGAGCAACTGAACGACCTTGACCTGGCTGACGATATTGTTTTGCTCGCCCAAACACAACCGGACATGCAGAGCAAACTCGACGACCTCACCGAAAGTTCCAAGGCAGCAGGTCTCAAAGTCAATGTCGGAAAGACCAAGTCGATGGAGATCAACACAGGAAATCCCTCCAGTTTCATGATAGCTGGGCAACAAGTTGAGAAAGTGGAGTGCTTTCAGTATCTTGGTAGCCAGATAACGCCTGATGGTGGTACCAGGAAAGACATCGAAACCCGGATCAGAAAGGCCCGATTTGCGTTTGCGAGTCTCCGAAACATCTGGCGGTCACGCCAGATCTCTCTACGAACAAAAATCCGAATCTTCAACTCAAACGTCAAATCCGTATTGCTGTACGGGTGCGAAACTTGGTGCACATATGCGGTGACGACGCGAAAACTGCAAGTATTTGTAAACCGCTGCCTGCGGAACATCATCCGCGCTTGGTGGCCTGGCAACTGGATCTCGAATGAGGAACTACATCGCCGGTGTCATCAAAGGGCGCTAGAAACCGAGATTCGGGAACGTAAGTGGAGATGGATTGGGCACACGCTGCGAAAAGATGAAAACGAGATTTGCAGAGAGGCGCTTGACTGGAATCCAGAAGGTCATCGAAGAAGAGGCAGGCCCAGAAACTCGTGGCGGCGAAGCTTAGCCGCTGAAATTCGAACTGTCGACGAGAATCTTGACTGGGACCAGGTGAAGACGCTGGCTCCGGATCGTCAACAGTGGAGGTCTTTTACCACGGCCTTATGCACCGGAGGATCGGCGCGGGATCATTAAGTAAGTAAGTAAGTATAAGGAACTATGGAAAACTTCAATTCTGGTTAAGTATGGCCTTATGCACTGGACAAACGGTGCCGGACCCTTAAGTAAAGTAAGTTGAAATAAATTTCACTTACTGCTGATAGGATATTTTCAAACCCTCTTTGAAAAATCATTTTAACTTTTTTCATTCACTTATGACAATGGTAATTGAAATTTTTTTTATATCCAGAAAAAGGTAAATTTTACATGTGCAATCTCTAACATGAGCAAGGATAACGATAAAATTTAATGATAAATATGACTCTATAAAAAATTATCTTACATTAAAATGCTTTAGAAATAAAATCTTTGATGCTTATTCTACGCGTCATGTGACGTGGATTTGAACTGCATCGGCAAAATAAACTTATTTTATTATTCTTGTTAGCGGTTTATATTATCGATGCTTTGAAATCAAGATTTATCGCGCGTCGCCAATCATTTCGGCAATTCTTTTTGCTATACTGGTGCCGACACTTGGAAGATGTTTGATACATGTCTGGCCAACATGATTTGATGTCAGTGAAAGTCGCCGACGCTGATATTGATGAAAACTACTGTTTGGGGATTCAGCAATAAAAAAGAAATACTTGGATGGTTTTATGACGCTATTAATTTAATTGAATGTCACTTTCGAATTATTTTAATGATTTTAACAAAAATAACCTCTCAAAAATTACTCTTCCAATTTCCTATAAATTGATTTATATAAATATTCGTTCCTTTCCTATCCATTTAGTTTTTTTTTTTCAGTGTAAATCGCATCGCGTTCGTTACGTGCACTGTGAACGATCCTGAAAAATGTTCGCGCTAAATTAATTTCAGGTTAATTCAAAAATCGCTCGCTCGCTCGAGTACACTGTGTTTCTAACGTGAATAACGTATTATTCCACCACAAAATATTCGTTTATTCGGGTGTTAGTGGACGAAACATCAAGCTTAGCTTGGATTTCAGTCATTAAATATTCCCTCTTTGATTTCAAATATGATTTTGTTTGCAATTTTTTTGAAAAATAGCATAATATACCGAAACAACCCACGTTTTTCCAAACCACAATCATGGGTCAAAATTGTAACCCTTATTAGTCAAATTGCTCACAATTATTAGTTACATAGAAGTCCATGGCAACACCCGAATATCAACATGGAAATCATCAATATTCTGGCAAACATTCAGGGGCATTCATTCTTAGTGAAAGCAAGGGGCATTTGTGTTGAGCTGTAGCAACCAAGAAATGTTTTGTTTTGCTTGCTAAAAAGTGACCCATAATTGTGTGGAATTGGGTGGGTGCTGTAACAATTATGGGTTACTTTTGTTTTACTAAATATGATGGAAATTTTGCATTTTATTCACTAAGTTTCATTTAAAAAATGTAAACTCGTCATTTGTGGTTATATGAGACCAGTTTATTTTGTTGAAATCTTTTAAATACTCGCATAAGGGGCTTAACGGTTTAAGATGTCAACTTTATAACATTGAAATTTTATGCGATAGTTCAACACATAATGGTTAACGTATGATAAAAACTATTCAAATATCAGCTTTAATGTTACCAAGCGCAGACATAATATTTTCAATGCATTTTGATGCTGTTATCGATAATCTAAAAATAATAATATGATTATATTTCATTCAGTTCAGCAGATATCGGTGACTAATAATTGTGTGTGACCCACCCAAGTAACACCGATTGATTTGTAAGACTCTTGAAGCCTATTATAAAACCAAAACTTAGTCTAGTAGCCTGCTATAAAACTTTAAATGTTACTTGGGCCATGAATGTGGGGGGACAGTAAATTTTGTTTTTTTTTTTTTTTAATTAAAAACATAACTAATAAATCTTTAATTTGGCGCTTTCAAACTATAAAATTTTGAAAATTAGAATTTTTTGGCTCTTCTGACTAAAAAGATTGCTGACCACTGGTAAAGGCAAACTTTAATTGATTTAATTGATTCATTATGAATTGTACAAAATGTGTTTAGGTAGTTCGCGAAATGAATGTCATTTTTTGTGATTCCATGAGAATTTCACAATGACACGTTAGAAAATCTCCTTTTTTACTTCCATGCTCAGATACTTGAAAACTTAATGACATTGAGAAAATAAATAAGGTTTACGTTTTTAACTAAAATTCATCATTAGATCCAACACTCAGTATCTGAGGTCAGAAACACAAGAAGCTTGGAAAATAAAAGCATTAGTCTCAAGAAGAATTTGTTCAAAAAACATTGAAGCATAAAAAACGCGAAATTTCATACAATGAAAAGTGTTGTTTGGTAACACTGGAAATAAAGATGTGCCATGTCTGCATATTTGGTATACGGTGCAAAATATTTCTAACATAATTTTGGCGAAAAAAGTAAAACAATTGAATGGACTAAAACTGCGTAAAATTGAGACACATTTCATCATAACATTCTCTGGCGCATTTTTCTTGGGATCAATCGAAAAAGAACATAACAATGTCTAGAATCCTTTGTAAACGAAGAAACCAATATATCAACTTCCAGCTTTCACTGGAAATCAAGAAATGAAAACTGATTAATTTGTTCATTAATTTTTGCCCCTAGAGGTAGGCATCAGCATTGAAATTACTTCAAATATTAGTATGGTTGATGAAAAAGGTGATTCCAGGAAATTTTAATAAAAAAAAATGCATAGCGAAAAACAATGGAACGTTCAAAATGATGGAAGCTCAAATTAACGTTTTCCTCGATGAATTAGCCATTGTCTCTATTCACCCTACCTGGGGAGTGAATAAAAATAGCTGTTTGAAGATTTATAATAACCCTGAAAATACTTACAATTTTCTTCTTGATTGAGTTCTGTCTTGCCGTGATATGCCTCAGTGACGTATATACCATCCTTAGATATCACCAATATGAGCGTTTTTCTCTTTTTCCCCATTCTCCACTTCTCCAGGACTCATAAAATATGATCTGTATACAGTATCACATTTCATGAAAAGTCCCGAAGAAGTAGAAAATGTTGATAAAGAGAAAAACACTCATATTGGCGAAACCTAAAAATGGCATATACGTCATTTCGACATGAAAATTCAAAGGTTAACTAAGTTTGCCGAGTCAGGTAGTATAAGATAAAAATGTATGTGTGAACTTGAAAACTATGAAAACGAACAAGAAAAGATAGATTAATCAACAGACAAACATTAAAAAAAATAACTTATCGAGCACCTAATGAGTTAAAAAAAATTAACATGTTGTATTTTTGTTTTAGAAAAAATCTCTACAATTTATATAACTTGACTCGTGAGCCGTTCTGTATTTTACCCTGCTTTTTATGAAAGTATGTATTTCAATTAAATAAAGTGATACAAAAATTCTTTATTGGTTTTTTTAATTACAGTCCTGAAATTAAAAAAACCAATAAATGACTATTTGTTCAAAAAACAAATCGTTCCATATAGTGGAAGCCTTTGGATATTCATTTTTAGATATTTTTAACAAACTTGTGAATCTATAATAAATAAATAAATAAATGTTGAAACAAACCTAGTCGTAAAAACTGTATCAGTTGGTTTAATTATGTCACAAAAATTTATAAAAATCTTAAAAATTTAGAGCATGTCAAACTTTGAGACGCTAGTTGAAGTGTTTATAAAATATGTTCATTCTTCATTTTATGAACGACTATTTCTATCAACAGTTTAGCATAAAATCAATAATTATTTTATTTTGGAAACACATTTTTTCACTAATAATCAAAGGTTTGAAGAACCTCTAAGCTGAATGAAACTATGATTTCAAAGTAGCCGAAGATTCTTTGGAATTCAGCAGCTGAATGCAAAGGAATCTTCGACTACTTTGAAATCACATTTTTTCAGTTTAAATATTCCTAGGTAGCAGAAATCAGAAAATTAAAAAAAAAACCTCTGGGGGATCATCAGTTTTCATGAGCAATTAAAACCTAGCGAAGAGATAAGTTGTCATCAGAAATACGCCTCAAAAATGTGTCCCAGTTCTATTAATTGATTATTATCATTCGCTTATTATTTGCTAATTATAATGACTCATATTTGGATTCTACGTGGAATATATAACGCCAGACTACTTTATGAAACTGTAACAATTTCTATTTCGTTACCGAAGTTTTGTTGAGTAGGTTATTTTGCGAGTAATTATTTGAAAGAAGTTCTCTGTTTTGTCAGTGTTTATGTGTTGCTTCTTCCAAGAAAAGGAGCAGTAGCACCATCAAATCTCTCGTAAACAAAAAACCGACCCAAATCAAAAGAATGTTAAACTTTATAGTCGAAAAACTCCTTTATTTAAAAAAATCAGTAGCCACAAATTACTAATCTAGATCTTTGGTTTTTATTGGCTTCGCCTTCAGCAACCTGCCCGCAAGCCGTAAAACTTTGTGCCAGTCCGGGATAAAAAAAAAACTTCAAGGACAACTACCAGATCCTTTTATTGCCATTTATCGCCCGGTCAGCAGCACTTGGACAAACCAAGAAGAAACCATTTATTTCGCACGTTTTAGCTGCCCATTACCGTTTCACATTAAACTATATAAGAAGTAAACGTACCTTCCAACTCTGACGTAAATTGGTTCCGGAATTGAAACGGAGAGGCACGCACTTTTGGCTACCGGAACAGAGATGCAATAAAAGAAGAAGGAGAAAAAAAAGCTAAACGAAGGCTTTTTAATTAAGACTCGGAGATAATTATTTTCAAAGTTTTGCTACAAACAAACCGCATCCACCATCATCTCATCGCAACAAACACTCGGACAAGGACATGATGGAGGGGGCACCTTAATACTAAAACCAAACTCAAACAATGGGAGCTCACATTCACAGCGCGTCAGGATAATCGTTTCCTCATTTGGCCATTTCACACTGTGTCATTGATGAAAAATCTAGAGAAAATTCGTTAGGAAATGTAGAGAGCCTCATAAATATATTTTAAAATGACAAGTATTTCTGGATCAAAACAAAATTTTGAAAGTCGAATTATAATTCTTGATTGAAGTTTCCCACGCGGAGTGAAAATTTTCTGCTTATTCGGTCGTCAATTGCCGGACTGTTCAGCGAAAATAATTGGAACCATTGAGAAGTGGACAGATCTACAGCAACTTGCTTTACCGTCGCCATCTCCCAAGGCTATCATCCCTATCCGAGAACGTCTTCCTGTTTGCCCTAAAGATCCGGGTTTGGAAACCGCCGGGGCACATACTCGAGGGATCCGACGCTGTTTGCTGCAACCGAGGAATACAAGTTGGCCCAGAATTCGATTGGTCGTGCTCTCAGACGTCGCCATATTACTTTGGAAGAGGACCACCTGGTTGGAGCTAATCAATTACCTACGGACATAAATTGCCAAAACACTTGTGAGTTTTTCTTTCTTTTTTCACTTTTTACTTTTTTTATTTTTTCCCTTTTTTGAATTTTTCGGGCATCGTGAGCCTTGTTCATATTGAAAAACGGAAGGCATTCGTGTCCCCGTTTTAAATATGAGCGAGGGCGGGAGGTTTCAATCAGCAACTGTGGATGATGAAGATGACATCTACGAGAATGAGGTGCATTTGGAGGATTCAGATGAAGCTGGTCCCTCAAATGCAGACCATTCTCGCAGGATAGAGAGTTCTTCATCACCCATTATTGAGGATAAGACAACCCGGCTCCGAACCTACACGGATGGTATAACTTTTTCTGGTCCTTGGGTGGTCTTCATCCGGCCCAAAAAAGATGGCAAACGGCTCAATGTGGTACAGATCACCAAAGATCTGGCGAGGTGGTCCTCCGTGACCAGCATTACTAAGGTGCGACCAGACAAGTTGCGCGTAGTAGTGGCTGACCGAAAGGCTGCCAATGAAATTGTTGCCAGCAATTTCATTAATCTAGAATACCAAGTTTTTATTCCGTCTCGAAACGTGGAGATTGAGGGCGTGATTACGGAAATGAGTCTGGAGGCAGACTACGTTAAATCCAACGGCGTTGGTAAGTTTAAGAGCCTCGATTCAACCTCGGTTGAAATCCTGGATTGTCGACAACTCAAAACTGCCAGCGTCGTAGACGGAACTAAAGTGTACTCGCCTTCAGCCTCATTCCGCGTGACCTTTGCGGGAACCGCCCTCCCTCACTTCGTTTTGATTGACGGAAAGTTGAGGCTTCCTGTGCGACTCTTTGTGCCTCGCCCAATGAGTTGCAAAAGGTGCACTAAATTGGGACACACTGAGTCCCATTGCTGCAACAAGGCACGCTGCCCTCGTTGCGGAGATATTCATGAGGATGGAGCGTGCTCAGCAGTAGAACAGAAATGTATCTATTGTGGGGGCTCACCTCATGATATCTCTGAGTGCGAGGCATTTCAGAGTCGATGGGATAAGGAGAGGCGCTCTTTGAAAGAGCGATCAAATCGCTCTTACGCCGCCATTTTAAAGAGCGCTTCTCCCCCGAATCATCCATTGTCAGGTAACATTTTTGCGTCTCTGCCAGTTGACAATGAGGACACTACAGATGAGGAGACACCCTTTGTTTTCGTAGCTAACTCCCGGAAACGTGCGAAAACAGCTACTAAATCCTCCAAAGTACCCAATAAAATACCAACAATCAGCCCCCCGATAAACGTCACTAAAAAAACGGTTGCTACAAAAAAAGAAAAACAACCCCCTGGATTCCGCACGACTTTTTCGTCTCAAAATAATCCTCTACCAGCGGGGACATCATCTTCAGAGAGAGCTCCAATAAATAATGTGGTTTTGTCAGAAAAATCTTCACAACCAGGACTCTTTAAATTGTCTGACATTCTTAATGGAGTTTTCACGTTTTTTAACATATCTGATTCCATAAGAGGCATTGTTACTACAATGCTCCCCGTAGTAAAGTCACTTTTGAAGCAATTGATGCAAACTTGGCCCCTTCTTTCAGTTTTTATCTCTTTCGATGGCTAATTTTCGCCGAGAGGTCGGAGATATCACTGTTCTACAGTGGAATTGCCGTAGTTTAATCCCTAAACTGGATACGTTTAAATTTCTTCTTCATGAAACTAGTTGCGATATTTTTGCCCTTTCCGAAACATGGCTTTCTTCTCAATCAGATATTCCATTCCACGACTTCAACATTATTCGTTTAGATCGCAACGATTCATATGGAGGAGTGCTTTTGGGGATCAACAAGCGCTACTCCTTTTATAGAATCCACCTCCCTTTGTCAGGAGGAATTGAAGCTGTTGCATGTCATACAACTATAAGAGGTAAGGACTTATGCATTGTGAGTTTGTACTGGCCTCAGAGAGTTACAGTGAATCGAAGTCACCTAGAGGACCTATGCTCAGTGCTCCCTGAGCCAAGGTTGATCCTGGGTGACTTTAATTCTCATGGAACTGTCTGGGGGGAGCAAATTGACGATAGTCGTTCTACTCTTATTTATGACATTTGTAACAGTTTCAATTTAACTATTTTGAACACGGCAGAAAAAACACGGGTACCTAAACCTCCTGCAAGACCAAGTTCAATTGACCTCTCACTCTGTTCAAATTCACTATCATTGGATTGCCAGTGGAAGGTAATCCCTGATCCCAATGGTAGTGACCACTTACCTATCAAAATTACAATCACCAATGGGGTCATTTCAAATTCAACAAATATGGCATATGATCTCACAAGACACATCGACTGGAAAAAGTATTCGGACACAATTATTTCAGCTATCACTGCCATGGAGGTTTTACCTCCGTTGGAGGAATATAACTTTCTTTCTCGTTTGATTTTTGATTGTGCAGTTGGTGCTCAAACGAAACCCATCCCAGGTTCATCTGTTCGTCGAAGGCCTCCCAATCCATGGTGGGACAGTCAATGCACCAAACTTTACGTCGACAAATCGAACGCTTTTAAAGTTTTTAGGAAACATGGAACCCTGGATAACTTCAACACGTATTTTTCTCTTGAGCAGCAATTTAAAAACCTGATCAAGGGGAAAAAACGTGCGCATTGGCGTAATTTTGTGGGAGGTTTATCGCGGGAAACATCTTTAAGCACTTTGTGGAATGTGGCACGAAGCATGCGTAATCGTTCTCACACGAACGAAAGTGAAGAACATTCGCATAAATGGATTTTCAATTTTGCTCGGAAAATCTGTCCAGATTCCACACCTGTGCAAAAAATCATCCGAAGTGTGCCTCCGAATAGATGTGATTTGGATTCCAGCTTTTCGATGATAGAATTCTCACTTGCTCTCCTTTCTTGTAACAATTCAGCTCCGGGAGTTGATAAAATAAAATTCAGCTTGTTGAAAAACCTTCCAGATGCCGCGAAATTTCGCTTGCTGAATTTATTTAATCAATTCTTGGAGCATAACATTGTTCCCGAAGATTGGAGACAAGTGAGAGTTATTGCTATACAAAAGCCTGGGAAACCTGCATCCGATTTCAATTCGTACCGTCCAATAGCGATGTTGTCTTGCATTCGGAAGTTGATGGAGAAAATGATTTTGTTTCGATTGGATAAATGGATGGAAACAAACGGTCTCCTTTCAGATACTCAATTTGGGTTTCGAAGGGGCAAAGGGACAAACGATTGTCTTGCTTTACTGTCTTCAGAGATACAATTGGCGTACGCAAAACGTGAGCAAATGGCTTCAGTGTTTCTAGACATAAAGGGAGCTTTTGATGCAGTCTCAATAGAGGTGTTGTCAGACAAGTTGCACTCCCGGGGTCTGCCTCCTCTTTTGAACAACATCTTATACAGCTTGCTCTGTGAGAAACATTTGAACTTTGCTCACGGAGATATTGCAGTTAGAAGAACCTCTTTCATGGGCCTCCCGCAAGGTTCATGTTTGAGTCCACTTTTGTACAACTTTTACGTAAGTGACATCGACAGTTGTCTCTCTGAAGGCTGCACTCTAAGACAACTTGCAGATGATAGCGTAGTGTCTGTCACAGGATCTACTGAGTTTCATCTGCACAGACCTTTACAAGATACTTTAGACAGATTATCAACCTGGGCTTTGGGGCTTGGGATTGAGTTTTCTCCACAGAAAACGGAGATGGTTGTTTTCACTAAGAAACGTAGACCTGCTCAACCTAAGCTTCAACTCCTAGGCAGACCGATCACTCAATCGAGGTGTTTTAAGTATCTTGGGGTTTGGTTTGATTCCAAGTGTACCTGGAGAGCCCACATTGAGTATCTCAAAGGAAAATGCCAACAGAGAATCAATTTCCTCCGATCAATCACTGGCACCTGGTGGGGAGCCCATCCAGAAGACCTTTTAAAATTGTATCGAATAACTATTCTCTCAGTGATGGAGTATGGTAGCTTCTGTTTCCAGTCAGCTGCCAAAACTCACCTCATCAAACTCGAGCGTATCCAATATCGTTGTCTTCGCATCGCTTTGGGCTGTATGCCCTCAACGCATAACATGAGTCTTGAAGTTTTGGCAGGCATACTCCCACTTAAAGATCGATTCAATTTATTATCACTCCGGTTCCTCATCAGGTGTGAAGTCATGAACCCATTGGTGACTGTAAATTTTGAAAGGCTACTTGAGCAAAATTTTCAAACCAGATTTATGTCTATATACCATGTCTTCATGTCCATGCAGGTAAATCCTTCTTCGTACTCTCCAACTCGTGTTATCATCCCAGACTACGACAACTCTTCTGTCCAGTTTGATTTGTCTATGCAGCAAGAAATTCGTGGAATCCCTGATTTCCATCGTCCACTTTTGATTCCAAGAATTTTCGATGCTAAATATAGACACGTCGATGCTGACAAAATGTACTTTACCGACGGGTCTCTAATAGAGGAATCAACCGGATTTGGTGTTTTTAACGAAATAGCTAGCGCCTCATATAGCCTCCATTCTCCATGCTCTGTATACATTGCAGAGTTAGCAGCCATTTATTGGGCGTTGGATAGCGTCGCTTCACGGCCAGCAGGACACTACTATATTATAACGGACAGTCTCAGCTCTGTTGAAGCAATCCGCTCAATAAGACCGGGAAAGCACTCTCCATACTTCTTAGAGAAGATACGAGTCACATTGAGTGCTTTATCGGGACGTTGCTTTTTTATCACCTTTGTTTGGGTCCCCTCACATAGTTCGATAATGGGCAATGAGAGGGCAGACTCTCTGGCAAAAGTGGGGGCGTTAGAAGGCGACACGTATCACCGTGAAATCGTCTTCAACGAATTTTACTTCTTGGTTCGAAGAAACTCTCTTGTCAACTGGCAGCGCAAATGGGACGAGGATGAGTTGGGTCGGTGGCTCCACTCGATTATCCCAAAGGTAAGCCTTAAACCCTGGTTTAATAGATTGAACCTGAGTCGGGATTTTATTCGTATATTTTCTCGTCTCATGTCCAATCATTATTCCTTAGACGCGGTACTCTATCGTTTGAATATTGTTGGCAGCAATTTGTGTAGTTGCGGCCAAGGTTACCATGACATCGAGCATATTGTCTGGTCGTGTGAGGTCCATCTTGTCGCCAGAACGAATTTATTAGACTCCCTTCGGGCCCGAGGAAAACCACCTAACGTTCCAGTGAGAGACGTGCTAGCTGTGCTAGACTTGGACTACATGTTCGAAATTTACCTTTTTCTAAAAGCTATCGATCTCCGTCTATAATTTTTTTTTATTTTTATATTTCCCTTTCTATCTTCTTTTTCTTCAAACAAAAAGTGTTACGATAAGCAAACAATTGTAAAAACAAAAAAAAGGAGTCTGGCTCCTTAAAACCTGAAGGTACGAGCCGTTTCAAATAAAGATCTACAAAAAAAAAAAAGTATTTCTGGAAGAACTCTTTACAGGTTACCTTTTCGTAGCACCTAAATGTTGTGAAACCCTTATTGAAGAAAGAAGTACCATAATCCGGGGTAAGATTGATCACTTATTTCAACGTTTTTCGATCATTTTTTTTCTGTAAAGGAGAATATGGCATGTTTCATATTATGAAAGCCAGTACTGGACTCCAATGAACGTAAAATATGGTTGCCGAAATATATTAGGCTACTTTTTTTTTTATTCTTTGGAGTTACATTGATCAGTCTCTGTTTTGACGGATTTTACGAGTTTTCTTGATCATAAAGGATTCAAAACACCTTCATAATGTTTACAAACGCTTATTTATCAATTTTACCTTGCTTTTTATCATTTTATTTTAAAAACATTTATAATTGAGAAAAGGACTGTTAAGGTGCATACATTCAGGGGCAAAACTAAAAAAATATTTTTCAATAGTTTGAGCTACAAAATACAAATGGTATTTCACCTTCACACACGCTTCTAGGCCCTCCCACTATTTCCATTTTCTTTTTTTTTTCTTCGAGGTTAACCATTTGATAAAGTTCTTATCCATTTGTCCAATACGGGCTTACTCTTGGAATACGTCTTTATTTTTTGAATATCAAAAATTTATCACTAAATGACTATAAAAATGGCACTATAACTATACATATACAAAGAAAAAGATAGTTCTTTAACATTCAACAACCCGTTTGCTTCTAAATGGTTTTTGATTTCATTAGGAGAACTGTTCGTTTGCGAGCCCTGACAAAATTGAAAATTTAAAGATTTCGGAATTAAATTTTCACTAATATTTAAGAGAAAAAAGATTTTTGTTGTATGTCTCCAACGTTTCAATCCGTTTTGGATCTTCTTCAGGGACTCAAAATTGTATTTAACACAGTAAGTCAATCACTACACCTAATTGTCAAAAATCACGAATTTATTCGGAAAATTAAAAAAAAAAACAAATAAATAGACAGCTTTACAAGATCAGCCGAGTCGACAAAAACCAGAAAACGACACTTTTAGGAAAACATTTCACAACAAATATTTTGTAATTGGCCAAAAATTAATTGAAAAATACAATTTTTAGTCCCTGAAGAAGATCCAAAACGGATTGAAACGTTGGATACATAAAACAAAAATCGTTTTTGCTCTAAAATAGACTGCAAGCCGGAATTTCCCAAGAAAAACAAAAAAATCATTCAATCCTCAAACATAAAAATTTTTCACAAATATTAAAAATTGTCAAATACAAAACAAATTTGGCCTATTTGATACTCAATTAATAGGCATTCAAACGTAGAAACGTTTTCAAAAATTCGAACTATAGACTAAGTTATTGATGATAATTTGTGGTTGGTCAAAGTTACCCCGATGAGCAAAGTTACCCCGTTTTACGGTAACTACAATTAAATGTTAATCACAAGACCTGGTTTCCTGTTTCAGATTTTCTTTGATCAAAATGGTTTTAACGTACCCCAACATCTTTTAATATATTGTTTTGGTTCGATACTAAAAATATAGTCAAAATCATCAATTATTATTAAAATATTTTTTTGTTTCTTCGAAAACATTCTTAATCGGAAGAAGAAAAATTGTACTGTAATCATCTAGGGGTAAAAAACAAAAACAAATGAAATTTTATTTTTATACAAATTCAAACTTATCACGAAATAACTGTAAAAATAACGTTAAACTAGGGTTGCCATCCGTCACGTAAAATCGGGACATTTCTCTAAGATAACTATTTCAAAATTTCACTAAATTACATAGGTAGATATCAAAACCAGCTCCAATCATAATTCAATTCCAAATTAAAATCAGGGGATTTTTTTTTATTATCTGACAATTTGCGCCGGGGGTCTTCAGATTTTCCCCAAAATTGAAAATTTGGTTCATTTTTGCGACTTAAAAACACATGTATTTTTTCAGATTTCTAACATTTTTATTTTTTGAGTTAGCTTCGGTTAGAATTTTTTGTTAATAAAAAATAACCATTTTTCAAAGCTACATAACTCTGTTGTTTCTCAACGGAAATTATAAAACAGCACATCAAAATGCATTGAAATTTTATCAGCTTTCCAAATAGAATAGTTGAAAAAAATTCAATAATGACCTTCAACATGAAAAGTTGTAAATAAACTTTAAATGGCGTCTAAAAGTACCGTCTGCACCACCGAATATTTTGCAAAAAACACCATTGTATAGCTCGATTCATGATGCAACTTTCATCTGAAGACACCAAAGTGGGCCATTAACACCTTGAAGAGTTATTAAAGAAATAATGACAATAAATCTCTTTTTTTGCATCGAAAACAAACAATGGCCGAACAACTACACTCACATATGGAGGTAGCGCGCACTTCTAACAACATGGAAACAAAAGAACTTATCAAAGCAGGTAAAAACACTACTTTTTCGTGCTTTGTAGAGTGTTTGCAGCAAAACTGACTTTAAATTTTAACCAAAATTCTGAGTATCGTATTGTTTATGTGATATAACTAATAATGGGAATGTTGCTTTTACAACCTGGTCATATACTCTATAACTTATTAATTTTTCGATCAAAGATCATTGTGAAGCATAATCAATGCCAATAGTAGAAGGTTCAGTCCCTGTGTTTGGGATCACAAAAATGTGATAAAAAAAATGAATTATAGACGTGCTTTACATAGTTTTTATATCGGGAGCTAAGCACTGGACATCAAAATCACCAAAAGTGGCACAATTGTTGCAGAAATAATCTAAGAGCTCAGTACGGCCAGCCCAGGCTGTAAAATGATGAAAATATGATACTTTTGCCGTATTCGTTTTCTACATTCGCCCAGTTTTGAGGTTTACCATACTAGAACGAACATAATTCGTCGTCATTTTTTTGCTACCTCGATCGCTCACACACGAATCTTCAGTGTTCCACCGTCCATTTTAAATCAAATCTGGCGAATTACGGATGCAAAACTTAGCGCATAAACTTCTAAAAATGACAGTGAAATGTGCACAACTTGTTGTGACCTGGTGCAAAACTGGGTATAAACGAATGTGTTATTAGATTTTTGGATATAACATTAAGTCAGTTAAGCTGCAACAATCTACCGCCCCTTCTTTCATAACAGTCCCATATACAAAAATAAGCAAGCGAGACAATCAGCTTTTCTGTTTTGGAATATATTTTTAAATTGTGACCACCACTTTCAGCATAAACGAAAATCGTTTCTAGGTTGTCATAATAAATCGTTAGACCTGAAATTTTCGAAATTGTGTTATTGGTAAGGTCGAGAGCACCATTTTTATTCACTACTACTAGCATAACAGTCCCATACAAAATATATTTTTCCCACCAAGCTACTTTCTAAGACTTTAATTTGATCATTTTTGAACTTCTAAATGCAATTGTCAAAAAAAGAAACATACTTTTGCAAAAAAATATCGTGAATTCCACATTGTAAGTTGAATCTTTTTACGATTTTTGATTGCATCCGATAGTTTTTCGCTCAGGAAGTCATTCCTAAGGATGTCAGACCTGCCTCCGAAAACTAGTGTGCATCATTCGACATTAAGTGAGTTAAAAAAATGTTTAAATGATTCAAAGCAAAAAACCAAAGACTATTTCGTCGAAAGAAACATTGAAAAGTAACCAAATCCGTGGTATTTCACATATGGGACTGTTGTTCAGGTATATTTTATATAGGACAGCCACGAATTGATATTTTTTTTTCGAAATTTCAAGAACAAAACCTCTTTTTTTAGTCTTTTATGTTGAAGCCTTATGTTGACCTAAAATGACGAAAATTCATATGGGACTGTTATGCGAGTAGGGGCAGTCTGAAAAGGACGAAAAAATTGTGTTTTTACCAGCTTTGATAAGTTCTTTTGTTTCCATGTCGTTAGAAGTGTTTGCTATCTCCATATGTGAGTGCAGTTGTTCGAGAGATTTATTGTCATTCTTTCTTTCATAACTCTTCAAGGTGTTAATGGCCCACTTTGGTGTCTTCAGATGAAAGTTGCATCATGAATCGAGCTATACAATGGTATTTTTGCAAAATATTCGGTGGTGCAGACGGTACTTTTACACGCCATTTAAAGTTTATTTACAACTTTTCATGTTGAAGGTCATTATTGAATTTTTTTTCAACTATTCTATTTGGAAAGCTGATATAATTTCAATGCATTTTGATGTGCTGTTTTATAATTTCCGTTGAGAAACAACAGAGTTATGTAGCTTTGAAAAATGGTTATTTTTTATTTACAAAAAAATCTAACTGAAGCTAACTCAAAAAATAAAAATGTTAGAAATCTGAAAAAATACATGCGTTTTTAAGTTGCAAAAATGAACCAAATTTTCAATTTTGGGGAAAATCTGAAGACCCCCGGCGCAAACCCGTCAGATAATAAAAAAAAATCCCCATCATTCAAATGTGCTTTTTTTGGATATTTTTCCATTTTTTTTCTGCATTTTTAAACTTTTTTATAATACGAGATAAGATAACTCGTGTTAATTTTAGCATACCATTATGATTCTGATACAGTTAAACGTTCATTGAGCTCTTAAATAGATGCAAATAAATTAAGATTGATGAAATTATTCTTGAAGTTGCTACTAGATGATTAAAGTTTCTAATGTTTGCCAGAATCCTAGAAGTATCAGATGGAATTTTACACTACATTTGAGATTTTCTCGAATTTAGGTTTGAAGAAAGAGTAAAGTTTTCGATAAAACAAAACAGGCCAAATGAAAAAATGTACCGTACAATAAACATATGATTAAAAAGATGAAAGTTATTCTGTTATGAATGTAAGGAGCATTTAACGAGTTTATTTTAATATCTAAGCTTATATCCCACCTGGTAGATTATCAAAAACGATTGATAAAAATTATTCAGAAAAGTCGGTTTTTTCACAATTGCTCTCAACTACAACATTTTCGATTCCAGAGCCTCAAGTATAAAAAGATGGAAATTTTGTTGAGTATTCAAGTTTTTTAAAGAGTTTTGAAAAATTCAGTTTTCATTACTTGATCTAAGCAACTTTAACTGAAGGTATACAGAACAGTTCATAATTCATTGGAAATGGAATGCATGCACACTGTTACTTCTTTTTTTTTACTCTGAACTATCTCAATATTATCTTACGAAAATTCAAGTAATTTTTTACCTGAGGTAGAAAAAATTCTACTACAATCGGACTTTTTAAACTTTAACAACATGGATTTCAGAAATAACATAATATGTAATATCATCGAGATTTTGCTGATTGTTGAAAACTAAATCGAACATGGGATAAGTTTTTCAAAAGTTCTATTGGTTGAATCAAAAGATACGCAAAGTACAATATTTTAGGCTTGGATTGAGAAATGCGGTTTTTATAAAATCTAGGACGGTTTGTAAGAACAATATTTTCCACCATAATTGTAACAAATTAGAAGGAAAGATATTTCAATGATGAATGATTGTTTCTCGTTTTAAAAGCAGAGTTTCATATTTCAAAGAATAATTTGAAATTAATTTGCAAGTTTTTGGCAGAAATATGATTTCCAAATTTCATTTGGAAAATTTTTAATAGAGATCTTGTTTTTTGGTTCGAACCTGAATTGTACTTCGCGTTATTTTTATTCGAGCCGATACAACTTTTCAAAAACTTTACTCAAGTTTGTTATATTTTTTAAAAAATATTCTGCAAAATTTCAATATTATGCTACTAGGAATATGACCTGAGATACTTTATATGATTACAGTATAAAGTAATGGAAGTTCAAAGTTGAAGCAAAGTGCGCTTGCGTCTTATTTTGATAAACGGTACTGCATGTACTTGGCTATAAAATTGAGGCTTTTTCAAAGTTTATCAAATGACTCGCTTTTTTCGGCCATGTCAAGCATCAATTCATTCAACATCGGATTTGTAATTCTTGTAGTTCTGTTAGTTCATCATTTATCAATGACTGATTTTATTCAAAACTGATTAATTAAACCAGTTCCACGACCAAATCTGGCACAAGGTTCGAAACCAGGACGTCAAGATCTACAAAATCAGTAATGAATACAAAGGCTCAAAAAGGCTGTTCCATTGTGTAATCGTTTCTGTTTTTTTTTTAACTTAAGTCACCTTCATGAAACTTTAAATAGGTAGGAACCTATAAAATCAAAATTAGTTTTGAGTGAAATCTTCTTTGTTATTGTTATTCTTCAGGTTATTATGAATCCGAAAATTATCTGAGAAAAAAAAACTGAAAAATCGTTAGAAAGTTGAAAGTGGCTCCAGAGAGCTCGAACATATTTTCAAATTGGCACAAATTTCACCGTTCTTAAAAAACCTTTAACCTAAATGTAAAACTTTAAGAGATGATTTTCATTTATTTCTAAAGAGAACTTTTGTAAAAAAAAATATTTTTTGCAGTAGTATATTGTAGGGTTGCCAGATTTTTTTCAGCACATACCGGGGTGGATAAACTCCAGCAATTTTATGTAAAAATCTGTCAAAATCCTGGCATCTGATTTCTTAATTGTCTATCAAAAACCTGGGCAACATTCAAACAAATGTTGTCAAAACTCTGAAACCAATCAACAAAAATCAAGATAAAAAAAAATTTAAAAAGAATTCATTAAAACTTATTGACAGATTTCGAATCGATATTTAGGCCTCCGGCTTCCAAATAAAGTGAATAAATCCGACAAAATTCGGGATTTTTCCCAAATTTTGTATGAAATAACCGGGATTTCCCGGATAAATTGGAAAATCTGGCAACCTTAATACACTGCTGATTATTTATTCTATAAATAATGTTTACAGTAATATTTTGGGATAAATAAAATATTTAACTGTAAGTAACTAAAGACGTATTCAAGAAAAGAAGAAAATTGTTGGTTTTAAAAAGTGAAAAAAATCTTAAAATATATTCATCATCTTCTTAGTTTTTATTCAGTATGAAATAATTATTTGAAAAACCAGCAATTTTTGAATCGGTTCAATTCAATTAGCTTCCGATACCTGTATAAAACATTGAGAACTGCTTAAAACAGCCAAACGTGCATATCTTCGATAAAAAGTTTTTGGTTTGGTGTAATTTTGATTTGGGCCAAATTTTTACCAGATATTACCAGATTTCTACGTTATGTGCATTTTTACGTTATTTTCCCGATTTCTTTTAGTCCCCCTTATATGATTTTTTGGGGTAAAAAAATCGAAACTTTGAGTGATTTGAGGCACCCGTTAATCAAGTCCGATGAGGCAGAAATTTTGCACAGGTCAGTTTTTGGGTTCGATCTACAAAATGTTTATGGTCGGTTTTTGAAACTCGACTGAACCCATTTGGCTGCCTCCAAGCTTTGGATTTCGATAAAGTTTATGAGCAAAAAAAAGAGATGTTTTTTTTTTCAACAAAATATACTTGGACAAGGGTTAAAAACGTGACTTTATAAGTAGTTTGTAGATTTTTTTAACCATTTCCAAATATCACCATTTTAAACAAACTCAACTGCCAGCAGCCACATTATCTCTAACATTCAAGCTAACATTCATTTCCAATCTTTCTTCGCCGTTTTTCGACCACTGTTTCCCGGAGAGCGAACTGTCCGATCGAGATTATTCGGTTGAGCTTGAGTGCCCCGCCACACCGGAATAGGTTCCGTTCCGTGACAGTGAAAACTTTTCCGGAGTGGCAATAAAACATGGAAAACGGGCGCGCAGGAACAAGTTTTTCCTTATGTCCCCTGTTTGGGCGGTGGGTTTTGCCTATCCACACCAGCCTCCCAGCTTCCCAAGGTTCCGCCCACATCCTCATATGGATCCCAGGGTGGTGGGAGGTTTTGAATGAGCTAGCCCAACGTTTGCTACAAAAACCGACGACCCATAATGGCTAATTTAATCCGTTGACAACAGTCGGAACCGCTCTCTGGAAGTGTCGGTTTAGTTCCGTTGGCCGTCGGCAGCTGGCGGAGCTTTTAAGGGGGGCTATTTTTATGGTGACCAGAAATTTCGCACAGACTAATGAGTCCCTGATCTAAGCCAGGCGTAGGAGTGCGAGGGGAAAAATCATCCAGAAGGTTGCTCTTACAACAGGAAAACGATGAAACATTTCGCCGTTTGTTTGCTCCTGTTTGTGGATGGAAAACGACCTGTTGTTGTTTGAACGACTGGAAGTGGAAAGGGCGTCGAATAATTGTTTCATTGCTATTTGATTGCTGGTAACGCCCTGGTCGTTATCAAGACACCGGCAATTAAAAGTGAAATTTGTTCTGTCCGCAATATGAGTCATTTAATTCCATTACGGGCGGTGGTGTGGCCTGTTTAACGAGATCAACGTGCGAATTCAGGAAATCATTAACAACCAAATGGCTTTTAAATTAAACGCCCCGGAAGAAGGTGAAATTAATATGTACTTACTGTTTTAATGTTGCACCTTCAACTGCTGGAAAGCGTTTTACGAAGCCGTGATGTATTTACTTTATGGTCGGAATTTGCACCGTTTTGGAATAATCTATGTGGGACATTTGTTTTGTTTTTTCTACCTTTGGTACAATTTTATCTATTCCAATTCTCTGTTTGTTCAACTCAACAATTATGTACTGACTGTTTAGTTGAAATCTTGTTGAAACATCTTTTAAAAGCTAATCTGTGTAAGTGCAAAATCTTTCAAAGAATTTTTTTTATAATATTTAAATTCGATGAAAATGTAGGTTTCATCAGAATAGAGGAAAGTTTTAAAAAATTAATAAATATTTTTTCAAACGACCTTTACACAAGTCCGTGCGAACGGGGGGGGGGGGGGGTACCCTCCCACCAAGGAGATTTTTTTCAAGTAAAGTTTTCAGTTTTTCTTAAATCACTCTAGTCCATTTCTAGTCTTTTTCAAAACATTTCATTTTACGACATTATATGACCTTCACGAATTAAAACATTTTTTTTATCGTAAGTTTAGATTTTAGATTCAATAAACCTTTTGTATTCAAACTCAAATCTTAACACACAAAAATCCTAGCGTAACAATGGGTTTTTATTAAGAAGTGTAACATAGTAAGTTCAGAATTTCAAACCAACCATTCTAACTAGGAAATTCTTACAAATAACAATAACTTATACTAATAATTATTATTTGACACATCAACAAGTTATAAGCCATGTGACAGGTGTTAAATACTCACAATGGTCAATACAATTAGCAAAAAAAAAAATCTAAAACCTACCATGCATTACTTTCTTACTAATATCGTTGATTTTTAAAAAATCGTCGATATCATTTCAAATTTTATGCTTGAATTGAATATTTTTCATGAAATTTCTTATGAATACTTTTTCCTGTTCTTCTCAATGCTAACTTCACATTCAAAAGGGTTTTGATAAATTTCAGAAGGCCATATTACATTTTTCCAAGGTGCAAAGAATTTAAAAACATATTATGATTAATTTGGAAGCCCTTAATTCCTATATTCAATTCGTTTTTCTCTTTCAGATTTTTTTTTAAATAACTTTTAAAAATAGGTAAAAATCATTTCAAAAATTTTTGAATGCAATTAAATTTTTTTTAAACTTTTTTCTTGATGTCAGTAATACGAGTTATGATAGTTTTCAATTTTTTAAAACTGTAGAATTTAAATTTTAAAGATCATTTTTCATAGCATTCATCAAAATATTATTCCCTTATTTAATAAGTAGGGTGGTTTGCCAATAATTGGAATGTGTACTAATGAAATAAGGCTTTTCACGATATTTTCTGCAGTAAACTATCCATCTAACGACAGTTTTTATTATTCTTGTTTTTTTCGCTCGATTTTTGTGCTTATTGATGAACAAAAACTAAAGATTCCTTCAACAGCAAATAAGATTTTGCGTCAGAACAAAACAATTTTCAAATCGGTGTTCTTTACGAAACGTTTGCTGGTAATTTTAGCATACTGATTTTGAAAACAAGTTACGATCCATACTTGACCAGAGCAAAAATCGGAGCGTGCAACAGTTGGTCCACTTTAACTCCTTCTGCCCCATTGTTGTACATAAGTCTGCCGCAAGATTTGTATGGAAATTTCAAATTTATCAATTAGTATACCTCCAAAAACTTTGTTTGGTTATTTTTACTGCCAAAAAAGCAATAACATTTTTGAAAGCAACGTATTGAATAAGCGCAACGTGTTTTGATTTGTACGGGAAATGAATATTTTCATTGAAAAATCTTCAGAGATGTGCTGCAAGTTTAAAAAACTATAATTTTTTGATGTTCGAAATATTTTTTGGATTTTGCATTACATTTTATGTAAACAAAAACCAAAACCTAACTCATACCCCAGAAATAATATTCGATGTCAAACAAAAAAATCAAGAACAAAATTTCATTTGTGGTGTTTTTGATTGCTAATTTGAAAGCTGTTTAAGTGTAGGATGAAAATAAAAAATCGCAATTTACTGCTTTGCAGAGCTGATGAGTTTGTCGATTTATCTATATAACTTTGGCGAAAAAAAAGCATGAAATTATTAAATGTTCCAGAATGCAAAGCCAGTCATTTTACAATACTATTTTTCAATGAAATCCAATTTTTTGTGTTGAAATGGCTTTACCTTTTTTGTTAAAAACTTTGCTTCTTATCACGCTGGCAAAAAATTAAGCTTGAAAAATGATAAAATCAATATCTAATCAAAAACAATCTTCACTTTAAGTTTATTTGAATTTCATGGATGATTTCAAATGAATTTTTTTTTCTTTCTTTCAAACTTCGATACAAAATTGTACACGTTCATTGATTACATGCAACTGAACAAAAAAATGCTCGGATTGTCTTTCAATGTGACACATTTGTTATTGCTTAATAAGTGGATATTTAGTTTAACTATTAATTTTTGTAATTTCTGTGCCCTTATTAACTTTTTTTTAACTTCAAAAATTTCATATTTTTTGCACTCAATGTTGATTTTCAATACTTCAACCCTTTTTCTCACTCAACATTTTATGCAAAGAATCTAAAGATTGTTCTTGAAACTCTTTTTCTAAAATTTCGAGACGACGAATCGTAAAGAACTGTATTTCGTGCCAACAGCAAACCCCTTGCTTTTGATAATAATATTGTCAAAATATTGTACAGTAGGAAAACTTCGATTCTGAATCCCATAAAACTCGCAGTTAAAGATTTTCTGAGAAAGTCAAATGTGCCGTCGAGTCGGACCGGAGATATTTGAGTGGAGCTTTAATCGGCCCTAATTTTTAAGAAAATAAACAGTCATAACTTTGGAACTTAATTTGATCAAAACAGTTTTTCTGCCGGAAAATTGTTGGAAAAGATTTGAATGTGAAATGAATGTTCCTTGAAGATTGATGAAATGCTTCAGGAGTTACATTCATTACAAATAATCAAACTTTCACGAAAAAGATATTCAAAATAAATTAACTTTTTCAAAGTATAAATTTCATAAATCTGACGAACGATCTGAAATTCTGGCGTGGTTGAGTCGAATTTGAAGCTTCAAATTTATATACATTATGTCAAAATCGGTCGACTTCCAAGTGAGTCCTAAACTCAAGCAATTATTTTATTAAATCATATCTTCGGACTCTTCCAAAATCATGTGCTTAGCTGTGCAACGATTGGCAAATCACACAATAATCATCCAAACTTCATTTTTAACTCAAAAACATTACATATTCACCAAACGGACAAAATCTGACAAAAGATCAGAGTTCAGGACGCTAAAATCTACCAAATTTTTAAATCATAGGCTCCAATATGCTGTTTTCTTTAGTAATCAATTAAATCCTATAAATAAGTTTTTAAAATTTCAAGGTGTAGTTATCGAAAAATTTCCTTCTGAAACGTTAAAAAGCCAGTCTTTTCTTTTTTCATACATATAAAGCTTTTATTTCCCTTTAAATTGATCAAATTTTAAAGAATCGTTTTTTCTAGTTTTTTTTTGAGTTTTTTAAGTCTGACTTTTTAAATTTTTTGTAATATCTTTAATAAGTTTGTGTTTGTTTATCAACCCTGATTTTTTTGTGTTTTGAAAAATTAATCATATCTGAATTATGATAAATAAAATTTCTACACTTTGCCATTTGTCCCCAAACAATGTTCCAAAAGACGACGGCAAAATATTCAGAGCTTAAAATTTTAAACAACAAAACTCGCGGTTAAAAATTTTACAATGTTTCACTGTGTTTATATTATTTAAAATCATCTTTCTTGAATCAATCAATTTTTTAATAATCTATACAATGTTCGAAAAATGATTCGCTGCAGCTGTTAAGCTAAGTTTTTTTTTTATTGTGAAATGTTATGCAAATTAGTAAATGCTTTGTGCTTTCAATATTTATAACAAAACTGGGAATTCAATATTTAAATATATTTCTATCAGTTTCTTGTAGAACACTCAAAATATCACCCATTATCCAACCTGTACAATGTCTGTTTATGCGTTGAATGTTGAACTGAAGTCTGAAAATTATTTTACAATTGGGTTGTGATTTCTTTTTAGATCTGGTGTAATATTTTATTTACTCTATTCCTGTGCACTGATTTTTTTGTCCGATGCTTTAAATTCTGAATTTATTCGAAATTTAATTCGCACTCTATTTCTGGTGACTCTTAAATATTAATTTAATATTAGTAAACTATACTGCTTAAAATTTATTTTCTAGCAATTTTCTAGTTTAGAATAAGGATCATCACTTTGGATGAATCAATTATTCATCGGAAATCGCAATAATTTAAAACGTAGATTCTGTTTTATTTTGAATCGTATCAGATAAACTTATTATTTTTTCTAGCATAAGTCAAACACGAGTAAGAAAATGGTTTTATTTATGAATGGAGCCACACTAAACCCCCCCCCCCCCCCCCCCCCCCCCCTCCCTAAACGGATCCTTCACGCGGGCCTGCCTTAACATAAAAAAAAACTTGATAACGAGTGAAAATCAAGCCTGGAATTGAGTTCTTAGTTAAGATCGCTATGTCAATAAAAAATTGTAACAAGTTACAAGTAAACCCAATGTACAGTATGACCCATAAAGTTTTGTAAAAAATTTTTGAACCTAGTTTTGGATTATGGATTATGCATTTGGAATTTTTGAATTTGATTACATGAAATTAAACGCAGCGTGTTTGGTACTTTATATTTTACAAATAAGTTAAGGGTCTTGTATACGGTTGCCAGATTTCCCGGTTTTATCCGGATTGCCAGGATATTTAATACCAGATTTGGGAACAGTTCGGCCAATCCCGTTTGCCCGGATTTCATGGAAAAATATCCAGAAATTGTCCAGATGTATTCATTTTATTTGGCAAATTCAACCTAAAAAAAAATCAAATTGTGTTGTAAAAATTCATGCCTTCAAAACATAATTTTTGAGCAAGTTTTAAAAAATAATCATGAAAGGCTTTTTTTTGAAGCCTCAAATACGATTTAAAATCAGTCGATAAATTTTGATGAATAAAAAAATTGTTTTAGTTTTTTTTTTATTTTTGTTGAACAATTTATTTATTTATTTTTTTTTATTTATTTATTAGCGGTTTTCTTGGCAGTTGGATTAGTCTGAAGACTGTTGTCAACTGCTCATGCCAGTGCTTTTACAGATGTGTACGTGAAAACACTTTTCCTTTGCTATCCTCCGGGAGATGCTCTGGGTTGCCGGCTAGTGTCTACATTTCACATTTCTACTTTGCTACATGAAATAAGGTTGGATAGGATAGGATAATGGAAGGGTATAAGGATTGCAAAGCTCAAGGATAATTTCCTATCCTTTTTCTCCCAAGAGTCCATGTTAGTAGGTTTTACCGCGCCTACGTCGCACAGTGGGCCAGGAACCACACTTTTGCGGTCAAAATTGACTGCAGGCCAGAGGCTTCGTTGTAGCTCATTGGTGTCTTCTACAAAGTTACTCGGCTATATTTGCACTATCTATTGATGGATTTGAATTAGTTCTATTTTTCTCCGCAAGGTGGCGCCAAAATCTAACTTTTTACAGAAGCAAGATACAGGCATGGTTTTTTCTACAAAGTTGTTCATTATACCTTTAACATCAACTTTGTAGAACATTGTTAAGCTCTATGTTGTGTACTTAACTTGCAAAATAATAATTTAAGGAAACCTTGCAAAAAATGGTTTTTTCACCTATTTTTGTGTTTAGCTATACAATACCTCAAATTTCCACAGTATTCGATTGGAATAGACTTAAATGAGATATTCTAGTGGAAAACTTATTCGTTTCGCCGGCTTTTTCTGTCAAAATTGCAAAAAATTGGTTAAAATTATACATTTTTCAAATTGCAATAACTTGCTTGCGAGCAGTTTAGCGCACCTCATTTTTCGAGAAGTGACAGCTGTGATTATGATCTAAATGCATGCAAAAAATGTCAGTGGGTTCTCGTGGGTTCCTTGCCAAATGATTTAATAAAGTTGGTAGATTTTCAATACAAATCAACATATTTTAAGACCTTTTTCAAAGAAAATATCCACATTACTCGTAGAAAAGTCGAATTTTCGATGTAACCATGCCTGTATCTTGCTTCTGTAAAAAGTTAGATTTTGGCGCCACCATGCGGAGAAAAATAGAACTAATTCAAATCCATCAATAGATAGCGCAAATATAGTCGAGTAACTTTGTAGAAGACACCAATGAGCTACAACGAAGCCTCTGGCCTGCAGTCAATTTTGACCGCAAAAGTGTGGTTCCTGGCCCACTGTGCTTCGCGTTGCTTCTGAAGATTGTCTTGGGAGTGCTAAGCAAGAATTAAAAAGTTTTTTCGGCGAAGCAAAGAGGCATCGAACCCCCCGACTAACCAAACTATCTTTGTACCGTAAGGCTTCGTCAAGGTGGGTTGATACCTCTAGGCTGAATGGACTTAAGGTGGGTTGAAAAGATATGACTTAAGAGTTTTCTTAAATGTGTCTAAATTTCTGGCATTTTTTATTTCTATTGGAAGTGTATTGAAGAGATTTAATCCACGATGTACTAGACTATTTTGAGCAAATTGTGTTCTTGTTCGCGCTATAAAAAAATTCATATTACCCGCGCTTCTCGTGTTCCTAGCGTGGATGTTATTAATGTGAACCAGTTCGATGTTTGATTTTAAAAGTTTCTTTGATATTTTATAGAAAAATGTTAGCGTTTCAAATTTATTTAGCATTTCCAGAGGGAGTATTCTGGTACTGTATAACAATGCAGTGGAAAACAAGAACGGTAATCTTCTTATATGTTTTATAGCTTTATTTTGTAGAATTTTTAGTCGTTGCAGGCGTGTTTCAGCTGCGCAGCCCCAGATAGAGTTCATATAGATCAGATGGGATTGAATGTGGGCATAATATATTTTCCATGCTGATGATTCATTTATATTTTGACGTACTCTTCGTAAAGCAAATACGTAAGGTGAAATTTTTCTACAAATCTTACTTATGTGACCGCCCCATTTTAGGTTTTCATCGATACAGAGTCCGAGGTATTTCATTTGTGACACTTGTTCAATCTGAGTGTCATTTATTGATAACGTTAGTGTTCGAGAGTGACCTCTCAGTGAAAAGATCATAAATTTAGTTTTTTTGTAGATTCATGGATAAATGGTTTATGTAAAAATATTTGAGGAGAACTTCGATATTATGTTTTATTTGAGCACTCAAATCATTCAAATTTTCAGTGACATAGAGCAACGTTGCGTCGTCTGCATACATTTGAAGCTTTCCATTTAGAGGTAATTGAAAGATATCGTTTATATAAATATTGAACAAAAGTGGCCCGAGAACGGAACCTTGAGGGACACCGCACTTGATTATTCTCGGTGAACTAGAGTTGGACCCTAGGTAAACTGATTGAGTTCGGTTAGATAGGTATGATTCCATTAACGATAGTGAGATCGATTCAAAGCCCATTTCGTTCAATTTTATCAATAGGATTTGATGATGTACACAGTCAAATGCTTTACTGAGATCTATGAATAAACAAGATATATTTTTCTTAACATCAAGATTCGTTGTTATGTCGTTCATGAGATTTGCAACTGCAGATAGGGTATTAGATTTAGGAACAAAGCCAAATTGGTTTTTATTTATTATTCGATTATTTTCGCAAAATTCTTGAATTTGCTCAAAAAGTATCTTTTCAAATGGTAGGTTTTCTTCAAATTTCTGGGTTTTGATAAAATTTGCCCGGATATTGCCCAGAATTTTGGTTGTTAATTATGAAATCAAATGCCTACATTTTGCCAGGTTTTCAAAATTGCTCGAATTTGTCTTAGTCCAAATATCTACTGTAAAAAATTCGGGCAAGCTTAGTCTAGCAGTGTACATAAACAACAACAAAGTTTTGAAAATGATTTTGCGGCTTCCACGTTGGCACAGCACCGAAGATCTTCATCGGATTGCGGGCATTGAATCTATTGAAGAGATGGCCAAAAAAATCATCTCAAACTTTAGAGGCAATTCGATGCAGTCTTCCATCGCAGAGATTCGTTTTCTTTATAATTTGTTTAATTTGAGGATAGTTTTTAGATTTAAGTTTAAAATATATTTGACAATACAGAATATTCTAACACATTAAATACTTTATTGCGCTTAGCGAATTTAAGTCTTATAAATAAATTTTTATTATCTAGTTAACTATAGGGCTCTGAACAGTTCATTATTGAGCTGAACACCTAATTTAATGAAATAATGAAGTATAAATATAATGATGAATTGATACAAATAAAGACATATTGAAAAAAAACGTATTTGAAAAACGTGATTCCGAAAAATCTTTAAATTTTCATCTGTAATATTATTTCAATGCATTGGAAGAGCAATGTATATTTCTATTTTTTTTATCAAAATTGTAATTATTCTAGAACATGAAAAAAAAAATTACAAAATGTATTTTTGTTTGAAATTTTCACTTTAAATTTATGATTATGAATAACCTTATTATAACTGGTGTTGTCCAAATGTAATATGAGCAAATCAATTCATTTGTACACTGGGTGGTCATGTGGTGAGATGAAAACGATAAATTTGATAAAGTTACAGCTAATTTTGCAAGGCAATCTCAATTTTTATATGTACTTTTACTAAAATAGCTGCATCTCTCTTCCTAATGTACGAAAAAGGTTCGAAACTCATTGAATGAAGAGTTAATAAGTTTATTTAGCTGGTTTGAAAGTTTCTTTAAAAAATATCTACTGTGAGAGAAATGGCATTCTGTCAAAATAGAAAGTTTGTGAGATTTCATTCTTTATTGAACGCGACTTCATCATTGAAATTTTGCAACCTCATTCTTGAAGAGTTTATGTCAATCTTGTCAATCTTTTTGAGATATATTTTAACATGTGTGTCGCCAAGCATCACTCACTAGACTACAAATACGAATAACTTTTAAAAGCCAAAACATCAAGTAGAGATATCGTGTAGGCTTCAAATTTCATTGTGAGAACTGTAAAGAAGAAAGAAACGTTTATTTTGAAAATCATTTTAACACTTTTAGCTCTAGATATTTATCTTGGAAATTGTGCTGTAGAATATGATCAAAACAATCTAAATTTGAAATCAAATCACAACAGCTCCTGGTTCATTAAATCGTATCCCAGTTACAGGAAGTTGAAAAGCTCTTCTGAATGAAGAATTTTCAAAACATAAAAAATTTAATTTCGAAAACCGAAGAAATTAATCTTCTATTGTTCGACATAACTGTTCCAACGTCAAGCACCCATCAAAAAGGACCGAAACGGTTCCGAAAATCTTGGGGACTTTGTGTCACCATGGTCATCCACAGACCATTAAAATTTAAAATTGTTCGCCCGAATCTCAGCTAAAAACCCCTGCCCGCCTCGGAAGCCTTCCGGTTTGTTTGGATGGAAACGATAAGAGACCATAAAACCCACAAAATATTACACCCATTTTCATAACTTTATATCTTTAATTTAGGTTCGGCATATCTCATTTGGAAATTTACCAGCCCCTATCAAGGCAGGGATTTCTAGCTCGGACAACTCATTCCGGGCAAAACAAGTGTATAAAAAAACTGACAACCCAAAAATTAAGAGCAGCAAAAACAATGTCGACCCGCTCTTTGGTCGGTGCATAAAGTTTATGAGTCTGCGGTCCACCGATGCTATATCGGATGGTTTCAAGCTTTCTTTCTCTCTTTTTTATGCCTGGCTTTCCCTTTAGCCGGTCTGGCCCGAGGGCACTAGAATCAGCCTTAATCCACGCGAAAGGTTTCCCCACTTTTCCGAGGAAATGGCTTCTAGGGGAAAGTGTGACTTCTGTACTTTCCCCCCGGAACGTATTCAACAGCCTCGAAAGCATTATGTAATCCTGGAAGCGTTCAGAGCTGATGAAACTTTAAACTTTATTAGAAAGTTT
The DNA here is from genome assembly GCF_029784155.1 of Uranotaenia lowii. Taxonomy (NCBI): domain Eukaryota; kingdom Metazoa; phylum Arthropoda; class Insecta; order Diptera; family Culicidae; genus Uranotaenia; species Uranotaenia lowii. The sequence continues at coordinate 127,773,867 of NC_073692.1, forward strand.
TTACTTTTCAAATAAAGACAAAAAAAAGTTGAAGAATCAATATTGGATACTGGTTTGAAATCAGTTTTGATAAATTTTCAATCCTGCAACCTTCTAAATGTATGAAACTAGAAGATTTGTCATAATCAAAGCTGAACCTTTCTAGCGAGCTTTATTTGGCATTATTCTGTACCACAAATGGATTCCCGCTTCCTTCATCCGACCCATACCCTCAAGAAGGCTTCTCCAACGACAATCCGTTTTTACCGAAAAGCTATATATGTCGGTCAACCCATTTCATTTATGGCAAGTAATTCCATAAAGAGCATCGTAAGTACACAACAACGACATTCGGGCGGCCAAGTATGTAGGAAAGTAGGTACAATGAGAGCGGGTAAACACATTTTCCTACAACCAACCAGAGAGGGTAGAATTATTTCTGGGCTGTTAATGATGAGAAGTATGAAGGTTCCTACTCAAAGTGTGATGTGATTCATTGGCCGACTTTTCGCTGTTTTTCTGAATCAGTTTTTCCTTTTTTTGGTCCGAACTGAATGCAACTGAGTTCAATATCTTAATTTTGTCAATTGTCTAAGTCACTTTGAGACCTCAAAGCGTTCCACGTTTTATAACCCATTTGTTATTATCGTGCATTATCCTTTTAATATATCTAAATTTTATTATAACTTTTCAATACCATGGAATCAATGAATACATGAAGAATTTGAGTAATAGTCTTTTGAGCTCCTCTCTTCACCCACGATCAGACTCTTATCCAATAATGAACTTTCTTGAAGGTGGAACTATCGGTACAATATCCTATGCCGGACCGGAATTAACAAGCATTCTAGTAACTGGCATTGTCCTCCCAGCGCAAACACATTGCATATGTCTAAAAGGAACCAAATTAAACCTATCTCATATCCAATCACAAGCCAAAGCAGGATGGAAACAATCAGCCAGCAAGGATATTGCCAAATGATGTACCGAGCGCTGTACGCTGTACGTGTATGTAAACCGGCATTAGAAAAAAACACATTCTTTGTTTCCAACCGAAGGCAAGAAAACCTCTAGCTAAGATGTAGGGAAGATAAGGGCATAATGGCCACTTTAACCCTCCAAATCTGTTCGATTCAGTATGACCCGAAGCGCACATTTCAAACATCTTTATCATAATTCCAATATACTGAAGAACTGGGAATTTTGACGGACCAAGTATGTTCTACGAAAAGAATGATCAAATTAACGACAAAAAATTAAAATTTGAGTTGTGAAAATCGGTTTATTGGTAAATGGAATACGTTTTTGGATGTCGTTTTTTTTTAAAGTAAGATCTGAGATAGCGGTCAAAGCTTACATTGGACCTCAACATATCTATACATTGTCGGATAGATGGATTCTTGACAATTTCAAACATCAATGAAACACTTAAATACAGAGAAGCTGTCAGAAGTTATGAGTATTTTAAAAATAAAATTGATTTTTCGGACTTTTTACTTTCTGAACCAAATTCTGATAACCTGGTAATACATACCGACTTTATTTCGAAATGTTGAGTACCTAATTAGAATAAACAACCTACACAATGAATATAAATCATCAAAATCGGTTAACATTTACAGCCAGGAGAACGAAATCAAACTACAACTCAAATTTCCCCGAAACGGATATTTTGCGAACGGCTTTGGAAGGTTTAGAAAGACGCTTATTTAACCAAAGAAAACAAACACTAAAAAGTCTATTTCCTAAATGACTGAAAGTTTAAAAAGTAGAAAAAAATGTTTCCCGTTGCTAAAAAACTATAATATTTCGTCACTTGAGAATCTTTTTGTTTTTTTTTTTTTAAATATTTCTGTAAAGATGATAAGAAGATTTCTTTTTTACTTAAAAATTAATTCTACAAGACAGTTCCTCGTGCAAACTTATTTGAGAAAGTATGTTTTAACATAAAAAAAAATGTGTGCCCAGTTCGCCCAGGTGCTCGTTATGCCCTTATCTCCCCTATGTCTTTTTAAAAAATGAGAATGGAAGTTAACCTTCAATTGACTGCATTGTTTAATGAGTTTTAAAATAATATACACTGGTGTGCAAAAAGATAGAAGCGGCACTTATTTCTGTAAAGAAAAATTGGATTTATTAGCAAAAAAAATAAAATGGGTGTGGGTAATAAAAAAAAGAAGAATATTATTAAATTGGCTTTTTCAATGTTAGCAATATTTTTGACCGATATTCGAAATAATTAGAGTGCAGAATAAAAATTTAATAAAAAATCCAAAAAAAATTTTTGGTTGGTATTTTTCGGTAAAATTTTTCTCGTCCATGTTCAATAACTATGTTTAAAGCAAACCGAAACCAATTTTTATTTCCAAATCGATAGATACTTGCTCATAAAAATCCAAAAAAAAATTTTTTCAAAATGATCATAATTTCTAAATATTTTAAAATAATAATTCCCTTAAAACGCGTAGCCGTTCTCAAATAATTCCGTAATATTTAACTTTTTAAAATACACTCCCATATTGAATTTTATGTCAATTAATCATATTTACATGAGTTAAAGCAGTTTGCTTAGAATTTAGAGGCGCTACTTTTTTTTTAACGCACCAAGGTATGCATCAGAATGACTCTTTGTTTATAAGAGCTTTTAAATAAGCGACCACCATTTCCGATATTAAAGTTATTTTTTAATATTTATCAAACGATTTAGTTCCAACATTTTTTAAATTAATGCTTAAATTTGTGATATTGCTTTCAAATGAATTTATTAACTTTTTTCAACAAAGTATACTTAATACTTTATTGAAAAAAAAATCATGAATTCATTCAAAATTAATATCACAAATTAAAGCATTAATTTTAAAAATGTTGGAACTGAATTGTTTGATAAATACCGAAGAATAACTTTAACATCGGAAAAGGTGGTCCTTAATTTAAAAGCTCTTATTAACAAAGTGGAACTCAAAAATACAAAAAAAAAACACAAAAATAAACTTTTCATGTTATTAAAAGTCCATATCCTGTGCATTTTAAATTCACTTTTGGCTGTTTAAAAGGCGAGCGAAATAACACCCATTTTTCATAAGTGTTCTATAAAGACTTCTGGACGAACATGAAAAATTCATAGCAGCTCTCAGATAATTTTTGTGCGTTCTAAGCGACTTACAAATTAAGAAAATCATCAAATCAAACTAACGTACTTTCAAATGAAATTCTAACGAACTTTAAAGTTCCATGCGCAATTTCTATGCAAATAGTGTGTTGTTCGAGTTGTGACGCATGTTTTCAGATGAAAAGTAAGGTACACGGAAAATAACAAAAAGGTAAAACTTACCGAGATAGCCAAGGTAAACGATTGGAAAGCCAAAAAGGTAGCTTCTACCTCTTCGAGGTGAAACTCACCTCACAGCGAGGTAAAATTTACCTAAATCGAGGTTGGAAAAAAAGGTACAATTCACCGAGGAAAAAGGTTAATCCAAAAAAGGTAAATCTTACCTCGTAGCGAGGTGAAGTTCACCTGAATTGAGCTGAATAAAAAAGTATAATTCACCTAGAAAAAAAGGTAAAACCAAATAAGGTAAAACTTACCTCGTAGCGAGGTGAAGTTGACCTGGATTGAGCTAAACAAAATGGTACAATTCTTCTCGAAAAAAAGTGACTATTCGCCGAACCCGTTTATTGAGGTTAAGCTGTTTTGTCATTCAGGAACAAGTTTTGCTTTGTGCATAATATGAATATGTGAAAATCGGAATAGAATGGTAAGTGTTTTCTTAGATATCATTTTGTTGTGCTGGTTCTCGTCATAATACATTGCTTTTGTTTCAGATCGACCCATAGAGCTTATAGGTGTATTCCACGTAATCCTCCAGCCGGAAAAGCCGAACCTGACCAGATTAGCCGAACAGAGGAGGTCATGAATGTACGCAACGCAGGAGTATTCAGCGGCCATGGCGGCTCGGAAGAACACGAAGCCGAATTACCAGTCCCTATTTATCTCCAATAAATATAATTTTTGATAGAATTTTGTATTTTTTTAATTCTTATTGAAGAAACCAATCAAACCAACCAGCATTTACCTTTGGGATGGGAATGGGAAAACGGTATTTTTTACTATTTTGCTACGTGAATTGAAAAAAGGTATAATTTACCTTTTTGCTAGGTGAATGAAAAAAAGGTAAAATTTACCTCGAAAGAGGGGTTGAAAAAATTCACCTCGCAAAAAGGTACATTTTACCTTTTTTTTATTTTCCGTGTAACAATAAATCAATGCGAAACTAATTACACTGACCTCTAGTTTCGATCCAGAGCTTTGTTTTGCTAAAAGTTGATGCATCATTTGATGACTACAAATGTTAAAATCTTCATGCGTGCAAAATTTTCAAGTAGGTATAAAAATCATGTACAGGTAAAATTAAAATGGGTATCAAATTTCAATATAAGATGGTTTTAAGTAAACATTCAATGAGTGCTGATTTCGTTTCGTCCGAAAAAAGGGAATTGGAGACCCTCCCTTTTCAGGGCGGAGTCGGAAAGAAAGAAAGAAAATATTTCCATGGTATAATTCGTGAGCACCTCTAGTGGATATATTACATTAAATACCTTACACTTAGATTATTGGTTGACACTTTAGCTAATTTTGCTATTTATATAACTGTACAATTCACAAAAAATATGTGTTTTGCCTGCTTTGATAAGTAGGGAAACATGCTGTATTCCACGTACATTTTGTGTAAAAACTGAGTGAACTCGTTGAAGAAAATTGTTTACTTCAAAAGGTTATGAATTTTTATTACTCAAATCCATTTAGTTGCTTTAAAAACTTGGTTTAAAAAAAACCATATTCAAAGCCACAGAACAAAACTTTGTTGCAAATACGCACCGCTGTACATATATTCAATATTTATGCGCTTAGCAGCCGAACACACCCGGAAGCAGCCGAAGACCGAAAACACACTTATACTTACAGACACTTTGACTGGAAAAAAAATCAAAAGGAAATAATGGGAATTTAAAAAAAAATTGAAAAGTAGATTTTTTGGGCAGAATTCACGCTCAAAAATAGATTTTTTACATTTTGTTCACTTTCAAAGAAAATTGGCCGTTTTGAAAAGTTAATGCGAGCGCATGAGCCGTAATAAAACTTATCCATAAAAAGCATATTTAAGCGAGTTCAGTACGATTTTTAGCATAAAATCATTGTTTAAATTCTACTCTAACGATGTGTCAGAAAATATTGTCTTATTCATTTTTCATTGCTTGATGACACCTTATTGAAAGAAATTTAAATTGAAATTAGATTGAAATTTTAAAATTTAAATTTTAGAAATTTAAAATTTAGATTGAAATGAAGAAAAACCAAAATTGTTAAATTTTCAAGGCAGAGTGGTATTTTAAGGAAAAATTCATACTTGCCATGGCCAAATACAGCATTTAAAACAAATTTGTAATGTTTTGTAGCCTTAAAATGTTGCTGATTCTTCAAAACACGAGTGGCGCGTATTAGACACATGGGACGTTATATGAACTTTCCCCCTTCTTCTTTTCCCAGGTATATGGACCTGAAACTACTTATCTTACGTGAATAAACTCAAATCTGCCATTGGATTTGACCGGAGACAACACAGTAAGGGGTTTTTTGATCTCAATTACCCAGAAATAAGCAATTTTTCTTATCAAAGTAAGGTCATTGTAATTTCCTAAAACTAGCATAAGGGGGGAGTAGGGTCTAACGGGTAAAAGAAACACCATTTTCACGAATTTTGTATGTATTCAAATGTATTCAAATTTTTTGCATTATACAAAGCATTGTTAAAAGAACATTTAGTAATTTTTTCGTAGAAAAATATTGAAAAATCAGCCGGTGACGGAGCATTTTCGAAGATGCCTTTTAGAAAACAGGATTAGCGGTGGACACTATATCTCAACACAGAATCATCTGAAGTCAAAAAACCAGAGCAAAATATTTTTAATAGATATTTTTCTGGACCCCAACGATTTTATTTAACTTAAAAAAAAATTTATGAAATTTTTGTGGCTGTTTGAAGTAAAAACTACTACTAAAATCCGCCATTTTTTAACTGTAAAATCTCCCCAAAGTAAAAAAAACCAAAAAAAAAGAAAATCGTTGGGGTTTGGTATTTTATATGTAGAAAATATGTTCCAAATTTGAAAAGAATCGGTGAAGTAGTTTTCAAATGACGATGTCCACTGACTTTAAAAATGTGCTTTCGAGAAAAACGCGTTTGAAGTTTCAGCTTTAGAATTCTTGCAGTATTAGATAGGCCTGTAATTTCTACAGTTTTGCATCGATTGACTTGAAAACTTGACACAACATTCTTGAAATGTTTTACAATAAGAAAATTTAAAAAAAAATAAAAATCGATTTTTTGAAAGTGTTAGACCCTACTCCCCCCTTAAAGGTTTTTAAATACTTAAAATGATTTGAAACGGACCATCTATAGACAAGGAGATCTCCTTGAGCAATTTGTTTCACTCCCTTCACCCTTAATTTGAATTCAGAGAATCGGTCCATTGGTAAGCGAGATACAGCAATGCAAAGCCAAAATTGGGTGACTTTTTTGAAGTAAGGATTTTTTCTACCGGAAGTTCCGGGATAGCGGCCAAAACTTCCTTTGGACCACCAAAAACTTATACATCCATGTATAGATTTATTCTTGACAATTCCAAATATTATAAGATCAGCCCAATATTTGGAACCTGTCACAAGTTATAAGCATTCTTAATAGAGCTCTTTTTCGGGACTTTTTTCATTCGGAATCAGCTACTCGTGATCTCGTTAAATATTTCGACTTTTTTTAAATATTGAGAAACAAGAATAAATTATCTATACAATGAAGTAAAATTCATCGAAATCGGTCAATATTTTCGACCAGGGGAACTTACGCAAACTCTCAGGTCATATAGACCCGAACAGCCTAATTAAGGATTTTTGTTGAGGGAGCACTTCCGGTGGTCACAGGAAGTTGCCTGATACTACAGATTGTGTATTTCGTGATTTCCCAGGGAAGGTTTTAAAATCAAATTTTTTCGATTTTTTCTCGAAGAGTTATGATGATTTGAATGTGCGCTTCGGGTCATATTCAGGTCATATTCATATCTCACTTGAGCTTGAAACGATTTTAACAAAATGAGCATCAAATTAAATCTTAAAAATGCATTAAACAACGATTAAAATTTCAAATCGGTTGACCACCAAACGCAAAAGTTATTCACTTTTGTATTGAAATTAAGCGTTTCCAAAAATAAATTAATCAAAAAAGCCATTTTTATGAATTTTCATTAAGCTTTTACAATACATCCAAATGTTTCTCAAAAACAGTTTTACTAAAGTTGTTTTTTTTCAAATTCAGTTTCACGAAGCTATGCTTGTTTTTTGCTGCGTAAAAAAGGGCTAATTACACATCACTCAAATGTTTCCGGACAAATCTGATAACTATTTTTGACTTCTGAGAAAAATTTCACATAACATAAAATATATTTTGATATTTCAGGTCATCAAACCTACAGCTTCGAAGTTTTTGGGATTTTAAGTCCATATTTTCAAATTGTGCATTGATTGTTTTCGATGCAGTAAAAGATTTATTGTCATTATTTCTTTCATATCTCTTTAAAAAAAAATCCAAGGTTCCCTTTGGTGTCTTCAGATAAAACTTGTATCATAAATTGAGCAATAAAATGGTACTTTTTGCAAAATATTCGGTGATGCAAACGGTGCTTTTAGACACCAGTCAATAATTATTGACAATTTTTCATGGTAAAGGTAATAATTCAAAATTTTCTAAATATTTTGTTTGAAAAGTCGATAAAATTTCAATGTATTTTGATATACTACTTTATGATTTCAGTTGAGAAATGACAGATTTATGAAGCTTTGAAATATGATTTTATTCTATTAATAAAAAAAAAAACTATCCGAATCGAACTCGAAAATAAAAATTTCTAAAATCTGAAAAAATGTGTTATTAAGTCAGCAGCAACCTTTTAGAATCTCTGTTTTTTAAGCCAATCTGCCATCTTCCACAAAAAGGCCAATTCAAAACAAACAATCCACAGCAGCAGCCTTACAAATCTGCGCTTCATAAGCCAATCCGTCAGTTTCCACCGGTCTTATTCCATCGGAAAACCAAATCAAAACAATCAGCAGCAGCATCCTAAAAAATCTGCGCTTCTAAAGCCAATCCGTCTTTTCCCACCAGATGGCCAAATAAAACAATCAGCAGCAGCAGCCTTAAAGTCTGCGCTCCTAAAGCCAATTCCTTCTTATTCCACCGGAAGGCCAAATCAAAACAATCAGCAGCAGCAGCCTTAAAAGTTTGTGATTTCTAAGCCAATACGTTTTTTTTCCATCGGGTGGCCAAATTAAAACAAACAACCCCAGCAGCAGCCTTAAAAATCTGCGCTTCCTAATCCAGTTCGTCTTTATCCACCGGAAGGTGAAATCAAAACAAACAATTCATAGCAGCAGCCTTTACATTCTGCGCTTTCTAGGCCAATCCGTCATTTTCCACCGCAAGGCCTAATCACAAAGAACAATCTGCAGCAGCAGTTTTAAAAAAATGTGCTTATTAAGCTAATCCGTCTTTTCCACAAGAAAGTCAAATCACACAAACAATCAGCAACAGCCTTTAAAATCTGCGCTCTTTGGGCTTATTATACCAACCACGCCATTGTCGTTATTTTACGATTCTTACGAATCTCAATTCAGAGATTCACGCAGAAACGTCTGTCGCTCACAAGAATAGATCAATGACTGATTTTGTTTTGTTTGTTTTGCCGAGTATTGGCAAAATAACAAACGTTGCTATAGATATTTATTATAATTTATATATCTTCAGTGATGGCGAATAAAACTCATATTTTTACCAAATTTGATTAATCTTCTGCAAATCATTCATCTCATATCTACCCTAGGGATAAATCCAATTTTTAATTTAAGGAAAGATCTTAAGAACTCCGGCGCAAATTGCCAGAAATCCCCATATTTAATCAGGTTTTATAAGGGAAATATAAAGGAAGCTGTAAATAAAAAAAAAATGTATTAACTTATCTTTCACATCAATAGTAATAAACAACTTTATTTATCGCGATCAGACAGTTCTCAATTGTTAAATTTCATGCTAGGAAGCTTAAGTGGTGCAACGAAATTAATTTCAAATTACCGTAATTAAATATGATGAATACATTCTTCCTTCCCCGAACAATTCAAAGGCTGGTACTAGGAAGAAAACAGCAAGCCTATGTATGATTGGTCGGATTCCAACAGGGCCTCACTGAAAATTGCCTGACTGAGGCTTTCCAATAGAAAAACATCAACAGACCTACCGAACAAACTGAAAAAAGACGGGTAATCCATTGGTTTGCTTGCTGCTGTCAGGCAGGTGGAAAACAAAAACTCAAACAAAACTGAATGGTGTTTCAAACAAGGGTTCTTTTCTCAAGTAAAGTGACTAAAGGACGAACAAAAACATGTTTCACAGTCATAGATTTGTTTTTTGAGATTTTTTTTTAACCTTAACCATTCCTGACGAATTATCCTTGATTCTTGGTATTAAAGCAGAGTAAATTATTTATATTCAAATATTAATAAAAAAAACTTTTGTAGTTGAAAGCCCCCAGCTAATGGATCGCTACTGTAATTTATGCTTCAAGAAAAGGTTTGATTGTTGAGCTTTTTTCGAAAGCATTTACCGAGCCCTTCCAAACCACACGCATACGGAAAGAACAACATCCAGGTAAGGTTTATTAGCTGGCAGAAAAGAAAAGATCAGTCCCCAAGCAAAAAAAACATCAGCAGCATCCTTCTCACAAAAGGATGAATTTTGTTGAACGATGATAGAATGATCTTCTTTTATGTATGGAAGGGTTGTTTTGGCTTTTCAGCAGCAGTTCGGTTCCGGGGAAACTGTCTTACTGTTCAATTTTTTGCTACTGTCGTGTTTTCTTTTTATTTTTGCACTGAGCTACTAGGAGGTTTTTTTTCTTCCCTTCTCATTCTCTAAGATAACACACACGGAACCGAAACCCAATCCGTGTAACCATTTGTGATTGACATTTTCTGAAACCGGGGAAAAGGCGGAAAACCGCATCGATGCGTGTTAACTGATAGGAAAGCTTTCAATTTCTCACTCGGCATCAGGATAAAGCGTTCCGAAACATCCCTTCAGTCGATGGAGATTTCATTTTGCAGTTCATTGGTTTTGACATGTATTCTATTCTTTTTTTTTCAATCCTCAACTCATCAGGAAAGCTCGAAGCGGTTTTTGTTTCCATTCAACCGCAGGTTATTTTAAACTGATGAAATTTCAAGGAATTACAATAGGTTGTTTGTTATGTAGATGCTGCAACAATGTTGTTTTCAGTTTTTCTAAGAAACAGAAACAATCATAGTTCAACAAAAATATTATAAATATAATTAAGCGCAATTAGTTTTCATGTAGATGACAAAAAAAGCAATAATCTTCCCGAAATGGCAAAAAATCTGTATGTTTAGCTACACCTTCCTGAAAAAAATAAAATGTGTGAAAATAATTTTAATTTCAACTTATTTGTTCATCATTTTAAATTAAGTTTCGATATCTTCGCAAAGAGAGCAGCAACTGAAGAATTATTTTTTATTTGCCTTTCACCCCTTCAATAAGAGAATGAGCCTCGAACTACCATAGAAAAATTATACGTACCCAAATATTGTCACATTTGGCTCCATTTGCTTAATAAGTTTTCAAACTAAAAAAAAAGTTATTAAGACCCTCCCTTCTCCTTCCCGTGTCTCCTCTGAAAAAAGTAGGGGTCTAAAATGATCATAAAAAACATTTTTTGTACACAAGTAACCTCTTACGTAAAATATGGTTTTATTCCTTGATTAATTCTCAAACTATGCGAATAAACGTGTATGGGAGCCTCCTACCACATCTCCGTCTCCCCCACTGATATATAAGAACATTTCACATACATTTTTCGTCTCAAATACTTTTTCCTATCAAAGTTAGTTTCTTTGTGGTTTTTTTTTATTTTGATAGATTTTAGCTTCTTGAAGTCATTCACCTCTTTGAATTTGCTCGGATAAGTTCAAAAGTTATACAAAAAGTTTTACGGAATTCCCCTTCCTCTTTCCTATCCCTAAACTGGAAGGATGAAACGGTATTCAAATATCCAGAGAATTATTGTTCATACCCCTATAAAAAATTTAGTTCGATCTCCTCGATAAGTTATCGAATTATAGTGATAGAAAAAGTTTTTTTACCCTCTCCTGTAAAATTTGGCTTCATTTTATCCCTCACCCGACCTTGAATTTTTTACCCGTTAAAGTCCCTGAAGTGTCAATTTATCTCTCTTGTTTCTCAACCGATTTTTACAAAATTTACAGTTTTGGAAACCTCGTAATGTAACTTAAATATGTTTTGAGACAATATTCAGCTTCAACTCTTCAGTATTCCGTTTTTCAAAGTCTTTGAAAAAAAAGAAACATGCTTCGGAAAAATACTATAGATCTGATACGGAATGCTAAAAAAAATCCACATAGTGTCCAAGAAAGCTGAAGTTTGAAGTAATACGTTTCACATAAGAATATAATTTTTTAAAACTTTTTTTAAGATCATGACTTCAAGAAATAATATAAAAAACGTTTTTTTAAAATCAAAATGCGTCAAAACTGTTTGAATCACACCAGTTGAATTTTGAAAAGAGGACTGGAAAGTTTACTTGTCATATTTGTGAATTGTATTGCAGCGCTAATGTAATTATACTAGTAGAATCGGTATGAAATTTTCTTTCCGATGAACATAAATTCATTGCGAATATTCTTCAAATCCAGTGCAAACTGCAAGTTAAGTACAAGAAAATGTGAGAATTAAAAAATTAACAAAAAGTTCGAAGAACAGCTACATTTGAAAATTCATCAAACACTCTTTGTTTCGTAACTACAGGTCACTTTTCATTCTTCTTTTAGAAATTTAACTGGTATGACTCAAACAAATTGACGGTTTATTGATTGAAAAGTATGAATTTTACACCACTTGTTTACATTTTATGTGGTGATGATCTTAAAAAAGTTTTAAAAAATGCTCTTACATATGTGCAGCGTATAGCTTCTAACTTTAGTTTTCTTGAACACTAAGTAATTTTTTTTTCAGCATTCCGTAGCTGATCTCTAGTCTTTTTCCGAAGCATGTTTTTTTATTTATTTTATTAGACTTTTAATAACATAAAACTATAAATTTTGTAAATAGTATAGTATAGTATAGTATAGTATAGAATTGTATTGTCTTTTCTTTGGCTTATTTGTATTTTTAATTTGTAAAGTTGGGAACAGTCCGGCCCGGCCCGGTTGCCCGTATTTAAATGAAAAATGCCCAGATTTTGCCCGGATTTATTCACTTTATTTGGCAAATCATTCAAAAAAAGAAAAAAAAAACTCCTTCAAAACGAAAATTTTTGAGAAAGTTTTATAAAAATAATCATGAAAATTTCTTAGAAGCCTAAAATACGATTCAAAATCCGTCGACGAGTTTTGATGCAAAAACATATTTTTTTTAAATTTTTTTTCTTGATTTTTAAGTAGTTTTTGGGTTTAGAGAAAATTTGCCCGGATATTGCCCGGATTGATGGTCGTCACTTTTGAAATCAAATGCCCGGATTTTGCCAGGTTTTTATAAAAAATTGCCCGGTTTGTTCGACCCGGATACGCGCTGAAAAAATTCTGGCAACCCTAGTTATAAATCATAAGAAGTATAAAAAAACCATTCTACAGTGCTTTCTATGGGAAAAGTGAAAATTAAAAAATATCGTAATGAATTCTGGTAACACTGCAGAGAAACACAAACTTTGTGACGTCATCAATTGACTGCTTTATCACCTGATAAATCTACTTGATCGTTGAATATTTTTTATGTTTGTATGTATGTTGGATATCCACCATGGGTGCACGGATTCGCCGCAGTTTCTGCCTTAGTATGTGTTCACATACTTTCTTTAGATGATTAAGTTCTACAAATCTCCAATACAGCTTGTTACCATACCCAGACCCCGTGACTTCGTATTAACTGTTGTGGAGTTGATGTATTGCGTGTGTTGATGTAAGAATATTTTGGAAGAACAAGTCGTCAATAAGTCGACAAGTCGTCCGTGTATATACCTGGTCAGCTGCAAACTGATTGAACTTTCATATTACCTACATAGACCTACATATAAGAGGGAACACATCTTACCTGTCGGCTGCTTATGAGATTCGAACCCTAAAGTTTTCTTGTCGATACCGGGAATCGAACCCAGTATGCCTGGTATACCAAAACCTGACTCACGCCAGCCTATCCGCTAGACTACATTGACTCTCACTTGATAGTTAAATATTTTTACGCTATAAAATTCGGTGTTTTAACGGCTCCGGGAAACATCAAAAATCGACATTGAAACTCGATTAACCAATTTCTAACGGTCGCCAACTGATTTTTAATGATTTTGTGTGGGTCTATGATTTGATTTACTTTGTTCAATTTTAATCACTTCTCCCGAGCAGACTTTGATGCCCAAATCGATAGCAAACTAATGCCAAATTGAGGTGTCAACAGCAAACTGAGAGCATTATTTGCTGTTCATTATTTCGCAATAGCAAGAGAAGGCATCTTTAAGGTCTCAACAATTCCATTTTGATAGCAAGCTGAGACCACAATGAGATGGTAACAGCAAGCTGCTAGCATAATTTGATCTTGAAATAAATTCGATAGCAAAATAAGGCAAGATTGGAGTATCATCAATATCGAAGATAACAAATCTAAGATCAAAATAATACACTCACTACTGTATTAAAAAAATCAAACTTACAATTCACAATAACACATTAATACATAACCTAGTTTGATTCCGTTGCAGCTGTGTTAGCAGTTACTCCCGCACCTCCTGCAGCTGGAGATGCATCACACCCTGGCATCGAAGATAGCTTTTTGACCTACAGCTGCTGGTGGAATCGATTATAGTCACGATTCCCGAAAGATTTCCACCAGATCTGGATATTTCTGTTGCTCGTGGAAACTTCACAGTAGACCCGGATGTTCATACCTACGCTGCGATTCCGGAAAGCCTTCGAACAGAATTGTTTGTGACTCTTGGCCATCTGAAATTTTTCCGAACTGGAGGGAATGGAAATTTCTTTAAGTTAGGTGGTAGCCTTTTTCTGACAGGCAGAAAATTCTAAAATTTCTTTGACTTACCTTGCCATTTGTGCTTCGAAAACTGCTCGGTTTGTAATTTGTACCTCTCCACTAGTACAGCTTGCATGGTTCTGCGAACGTATCCCTGGTTATTCTTAAGAACCCTCCAGAACCGGTAAACGATACCGTCAGATGGTCCGCCACCCCCGATGAGTGGGCTGGAATCGCTTGAGCTGATATTCACCAGAAATATTTCATTCCCGGACAGGATTGTTTTTCTTCTTTTTTCTATACCTGTCATATTTTCAGCGAACACGTATGTTCAGAAAAGCACATTTTTGGGTAATAAAACATCTCAAATTGAAATTTGATTTTAGAAAATTGGGTTTATTCTAAATTTAATTTTTTATGAAAACTACTCGTAAATGTGCATTTAAAAACAAAGTTTAGTTAAAAAGACGTACAGGTTTTATTTGTGTGTTGAAAGCAAACTATTTTACCTTTGTGCAACAAAAAATTATTATTCGTTCGCAATTTATATTTTTTGTAACTTAAAAAAACAAAATGTTTATTGCAAGCTGAAATCAAGTTATATATCTCTTTAAGCGAAGACACTTGTTTCTATTTAACTAACAAGTGTAATTTTTGTTCTTTGCGTTAGATTTCGTTTAATGTTTTCCAGTAGTAGTTTCAGTTTTTGTTGTGTAGAGAAATGATAGATGCACTGGATTTCAATTTCGCACGAATGTCGCAGTTTGAAATGCGCAATCCAATAAGGTGCGCTGCGCGTAATATATTTTACAACATATTTTTCATCCAAGCGAAAAAACAAATTTGAAAAGAACTTACTTTTGAGTAAGTAATATTTATCTCTTTCTTGTGTTTTGACAAACTTGAGTACTATTTTGCAACAGTGTAAAAAACAAAAGTGTTGTGTTGTGATTCAGTCAAAAGTGTCGAATTTTGTTTTGATTGAAAAGCGATAAATATCTGGTTAGTTATTCGCGTTATTCGGTGAGCTGGCACATCTCAAAGCAAAAAAAAGGTTGGTGAAGGAACCAGTTTTCATCTGATCGTTGTTGCCGAAATGTTGAAGAACGTCGACAATATTGTCAAACGAAGAATTCACGCAACGTCGGCTACGGATACAGGTTAGTAGTACAGTACATTTGCGAACAATTAACTGGGTTGGCATGTGTGGCTCAAATGTCCATCAGCACAAAAATTATTGGCTTCTGATGCTGATTTCTTTACTGCTATTCCAGGAATTCCAGAGATTATCCCATAATCGTGCCTTCACAGCAGATGCTCGAAAATCGAAAATCGAAATATTAATGGAGAGGAGGATAACGAAACCAGCTACGTCGGTTTAGCTGATGAGCTATTTCAGTAGTTGAACCCGATTCGACCCGATGATTGAACCCGTGAACCTAAAGCACGATTCATGATGCACTTAGTGTTGCCTAACGAGTGCGGGAAGGCCAAAAGTTGTTGCTGGTTGCGGACTAATATGGAAAATGTACCTATTTTTCTCAGTTCCTGGGAGCATTTGACATTGTCGAATTCGCAGAATCTCGCTGTGAATGCTGCCTAGGGCTAATCGGGTAGCTGCATGCTCAGCTCAATTCATCCCACCCCAAGGAGAAGCATGCCAGCCACAAGTGGTGCTGACTAAATTTACATGAAAAGTTTAGGGATCACATCAAGGGTGGTGCGCTAGAATTCTCAAAATCTCTTTCGCATCGGGAGCCGCTTGTATGGCTGCAAAAATGGCACTGTGTTGCCGTCTCGTCACTTGAAAAGTAATCTGATGCATCTAGTCTAGTGTTCAACTTAAATGTGAGTGAAATCAATCAATTTTATTATCAATTATCAACGCTACAAAAAATTATTGAATTTGAAACAAAACTTTTTTTTAGGTTTCAATTTCGAACGATTCGTTGTTGCGGTGCATCTGCACAGATCGATACCTTCAGTGTTACGGAAACGGAGGAACCCGAACAGGTGTTAGTGGTGGTTGTGCTGGTAAAGGTAGCTTGCTGCCGTTGATAGTAGTAATAGACATGAGAGAACCAAGAGCTGAAGAGCGCTTGCAGATGTAAAGAAGCGAATCGACAATGTGAATCCAGCGAAAACCAATAATCTGCTCTCCCCGGAGCCATCGTTAGCCGTCCTAGACGTTCTGTATGAGTAAGTTTCTATTTTATTTTAAGTTCTCTTTCGCACCCGATGAGGGACATTTGGAGCATTACCCGAACACACTTTAAAAGCAAAATAAGCTATCACGCCCTAAGAGTGAGTGAAATTTGCTCTCAATACACAGAAAAAATTAAAGCAAAATTTTCGTGTTTGGTAAGCAAAGTGATGCACCACTGCACCTCATTTTTCAAAAGATTTGAGAGCATAATGATGGCAAATTCTGCTATAATTGAAGACTATGTGATGCCTTGTATTGACATCATTGTGCTCTCCAAGCTCTCGGAAAACGAGGTGTAGTTCGGGTCTCATTTTTAGCAAAATTTGGTATCACTTTGCTAACCAAGTATGAAAATTTGTGCTCTCATTTTTGCTGTGTACCACCTTATGTCAAGCAAAATGAGAGCAAATTGGGCCCTCAGGGCGTGATAGCAAAATTTGCTATAATTTTGCCATAAAAGTCTGCTCGGGCTAGACTTTGTTTTAATTTCTACGTGATATTAAGCCTACATTTGGTGTTTTTCTCTATTTATTGTTTGTCCTTTCCTAATTATATTATTAAAAATATTTAGTTGAGTTGAAACGTAATTATCTAGCACATCTTTTTAGGTTCTGTTGTACATTCCATTTATTTTAAAACCATAAATCCTCACAATCTCTTATTTTTGTCCAATGTTTGCTATCCTTCATATTTAACATCATCAATCGCATATGTTTCACTAGGAAACAAACATCCTTGGCCATAATATGAATTGTTCCGAAAAGTTTTATATAAATATCAAAATTGAATAAATTCAAACTCTTGTATATTTATAGCCCGAAAAACTTCTGTTGCCCGGAATCTGCGCTGTTCATTTGAGATTCAAGTCTCAAACTGTGTGGAACAGTAGGAAAAAAAAGTGGTGCTGAACATGATCCAAGCAACGGAAACACACCAAAAAAAACAACGCCAAACTGAAAACTTTTCCACCCTTTTCTGGTTTCGCGTCGGCGTTAAAGCGTTTCATCGTTCCCGTGGCGTGGTGCTTTGAGCTTGAGCCGGCAGAGTGCAAGTGTACAAAGTTATTCCATAATGCATTTTGCTGCCGCTTGTTCGCTGTTGGCAAAGTCTTAGAAGGTATACGAGGAAAGCTTGGAACTTGGGTTGAAAAAAAATCCTCTGGCCCTAGCGCTCGACAACGACGGTGGCTTCCATCAGGAGTTTTCCGAGTGCATTTAAATCAGCTGTGCTTTTTTCTGCAATTCAAACTTAAGAGAAAGAGCAAAAAGAAAAGAGAAGCAACAATTTTAACCCTTCTCCTAAGGAATTCCAACAAAGTTGAAGAACACGTTATAAAAACTAGAACTTTATGGTTCCATTCATCGCTGGATTTAGAATAAAAAGGTTCAAATAAATTTTAACGACTTAAACTCGGGATGATTGAAAAGCTTCTTAAGTCACTACGGGGCGAATAACAATGAAGTTTGCAAGCCAGCGGCTTATCCATTGTCTAATTTATTGATTCTGTTTAAGTTTTGTCAAAAGTCGTACCCAACAGAGTTTCCCCCGAAGTTGACAACTAACTGATTGATAAAATTTTAATCCCTCAGCCCGAAAACCTTTTAGTCCCTCATCGTTTTGGCTTTCGGGCACCGAATCCAGACTAAGTCCAGCTAAATGGATTTAAATTTCAATCCATTAAATTTTCAGCAATAATTTATGACAATGTTTGCCTTTGCTGTTTGGGGTATACTTTTGCGATAAGCCGGTTTGTTTTCCGGGTTTTCGAACATCTCTCCTAACCCTTTCTCCATCTTAACCACTTATTGGGTGGTAGAATATCCACCCACCAGCAAATCGACCGAGATCTTCATTTCCCTGGCTTAAGCGGTTTTGGGTAAAGGGTTTCTAGACGGAAAATTCCCTGCCAATCTGATTTCATCTTTTGCGGGTTGCTTTAAAGCCTTTCGGCCGTCCGTCCATCGGTTTCCGAAAAGTGGCTCCAGTTGCTATCAAATTTCCCCTGACGTGTCCCGGAATCGTATGGATAAAGCATTATCTATGGGGCTCGATATCGATTTCGATGGACTAGATCTGACAATGAGCTCCGGGTAATATAAAATAGAAGGATGTGCAATAGATAAAACTATCTGCTAGAATAAGCTTACAAGATTTCTCGATTGTAACCAGACTTGTCCGGATATCTGATAGAAAATTTCGGAAAAGTCCATTCCGGCCAAGTTGCCTGGATTTTGTTTATAAAAGCCCGTATTCTGCTCAGAATTATCACTTTTTTGTAAACCCCAACAAAAAATCGAACTGGATTATTAAAATTGTTTATTTCAACGTTCAAAACCGAAATTTCCCGAGCAAGTTTTATCGAAATAATCATTAGCAGTTTTTTGGAAATCTTAAAACCTTTTCAAAATCTTTTGAAGCGTTTCGATAAAAAAAAAGCGGTTTAGGTTTTTTTCTTGATTTTTGTTGAGTGATTTTTAGGTTTTGACCAAATTTGCCCGGGGGTTAGTACGAGGGTGAAAAAAATAAGGCCGTCGAGATCCAAAGAATATTTAAATAATGTAGTGCCAAGCGCTATATTGGATTGTTTTGTGACGTCACAAAAACGCTTGTATCAATCATTTATATGAGAATGGCAGGCATATAAAAAAAACTCGTTTTAGAACGAAAATGAACTACAACTTCATTTTGATTGTGTTTTAAGGCTTCTATTTCACTTGCATTATGTTTTTTTTATCAATGAATGCAATGTCACCTTAAAGTTAAAACGTGCAAAAATGATGAAAATTCAAGCTTCAAAAAGGTCTAGCTGGTAGTTATTAAGTGTTAAATTGATGTCATGATTTTTATCCAACCGGTTTACCATATACAATTCTTATGTAGAACAATAAACATCAATAATTAATGATTGTTAACCCAATTTACTCAAATGCCAATAAAAGATTGAAGTTCTGTATAAACATTTGTGATTTGATTACTTTATCGTAATGAGGAGCTCAACGGCACCGACTTGAACATTTTCATGGAAGACTTTGAACTAGTTTTAATGTCTTTTGATGGTTTATTCTTTAGAAAAAATGTTCGAAAATGCAACTTTTTGTGTACCGATCTCGAAGAGCAAGAATCCTTCTAGAATAACATGTTTTCAAAATGGAAAAATTTTCAGCAGATTCTCCGAATTATCAACGAAAAAGGCAAGATTCCTGATAAATTAACAGATTTTTCGTGATTTTTATATCTCAGTTTGTACCAATACTAGCAGGGCTGTCTTGGCACTACCTTCTTTAAATATTCCTTGGTCGAGAGAGACACAAACAGCAAATTCGCTCGCCCGGAAGGGACGCAAGTATAATTGCACTGAGCAACAACTTCAAAGTTTTAATCAAATACTACGTGTAAAAATATTAAAATGTGAAATTGATGAAGAGTCATAAATAATTTAAAATATTTAAAAAATATTCCGAAAGACTTTGATCTTAGACTGTAGCGCGGAAAAGGGTTTTGTACACCCAAAATAATAAAGAAATTTTTTCTACGGGATTTTTCACGTAAACTATGATTTTGCTGCATAATATCGATTCTACGTGTGTTTTTAGTAAGCACAGTGTATCAAGGAAGCCTTGGTATTAACTACTTTACTTCAACATAACTGACGCATGAATTTCACGTAATATCTAAGTGGATGATAAATGCCCGTTCTGTTTCATTTGTCTCAGTAAATTCTTATTAGATAAGGGAGTTGTCAGCCAGCTGATTTCGTTAGGTGTTGTGAATATTTTTGTGTCTGATGATTAAATTAAAACTTGAAGTTTTTAAACCTTTTTCGGGAAAACGATTTGCGAATTAGAACTTAATTGGATTCAGCTTTGTCTTCTTGGTAAGTGATAATGATGCTTAGGACTATGAATAATGATTAAATTTTTGTTTTTCATCTTTTGGCAGATGGCTCTGGATGCAAGTTTTCTTTTATTGGACCTGGTGACGATCGCTCGTTTTTCAGGACTCTCCAGATAGGATGTTCAACAGAACACCATTAACGCAACAATGGTAAGTTATTTTTCAATATAATAATTGTTTTTTTAATGTGATTTTTTTTTGCAGCTGAGCTGAGCAGAAAATGAAATGTTTCGATTGTAGTGTAAGTGAGGAAATATATTCAAAATAAAGTTTTTTAATAGTGAAAATTGGTTTTAGTTCAATCATAATAAATAATGGAGCAAATAAAACGACATAGATTTTATTTCAAAACTGAAAACTTTCTCAGTAGCTTCCACAAACACACCGCGTTGAACCTACTAAAATTTCACGTAAATTATAGGTGAGTCCCATTAAGCACAAATTCCTATAAGGACGCGTTTACATATTGATTTCGTTGCATCTACGTGAAAATCAATTGGATAAAAATTATGTAGTTTTTCACGTAGCCACGAAGTGAAGATTATTTTGGGTGTACGTTTTTCATCGGTAGTCAACAAAGTGATGCCAAAAATTCTTTTTTTTTTAATTGTAAGGTTGTAAGGTTGTAAGTATGTACTTTTTGTGTAATAGTTGATTGTTTTTGAATCAGACATTTGTATGAGATTTGATTCGTAAAATTTTATTTTCGACTTTGAATACGTTTTTTTTTTCAAAATTATATTTAAAATATTAAAAAAAAATTATTTTCTGGATCCGTTCGATATAGTGACAAACAAAAACATTAGATTCATGGTGAATATGGTTGAGACATGAGTACTTTCCTGGTTGGGGAATCTAAGAAGTGGTAAGTGACAATTAACTATCGCTAAATAATATAGTTGTATTCTACTGACCTCACAGACGAAACATGAATAAAGATAACTCTATTCCACCACTGAAACCTGCGTTTTCAACAGGTTATGGGCCCAGATGCGTCTGGATAGGAAATTTTCGAGTTAGTTCGAGAAGGGTACTCTCAAGTATTTAATTTGGGGTTAGCAAGTGGAGCCAGCAGCCAGAGGACCACCAAGAAGAGGGCCACCAGCCAGAAGGACCAGGAGGTGCCGCCAGAGGTCGAGCCCGGGAAGGTTCGCGGATCGAGAGGGTTACTCTCGATGCCGTCACGAGCCACGCTGCTGTTAGCATGCGTGAGCTTACGTCCGACGACCGGGAGGAGTCTCTGATCCGCAACCGGGCAGCGCGAAGGTCCGAAGGTCCACCGCGAGGAACACCCTGCAGTAGTTAGTTGAAGCTGCTAGCCGAGTGGGTTACTCTCGTGTTCTGATTGTGCATTGCTGTTAGCATGCTCGAGCACAGCTGGAAGCAGTTGATTGATTGTTGGCAGAGGTTGTGTGGGCTACGGTTAGTCGCCAGCGACTTAAACCGCCCCATGCTGTCAAACCCAGCCAATGCTCGAAGTAATCGAGGAAAGGTATTGATGGCTAAAATAGTTTGTTTTTCTTGGGTTACCAAAAACAGTCTGCCAATAATATTCACCACTCGCAAGCTGAGGCTGGAGAGTGTTTAAAAGCCAAGCGGACTGGAACATCTGAGCAGTGTAGTTGGGAAGTCTATTGTTCCAATTATACTGTTCAATGTACTTTTGATACCAGAGCTAGACGAAAATCTACTTCCGGTCAGCAAGTGCATCGAGAACGGGAAAAGGGTTACTTTTCTCGGGAAACAAGTACAATTTGAGTTTTCAGGGGAGGTTTTCGCCCAAGGAAAACTCCTGAACAACTTGTACAGCGTGGATTTATTGTGGAACCCTAAAATCAGACGGAAAGCCTTACTTGGAAGCCAACCGAAGTACAAGCAGTGGCATATGCGACTCGGGCATCTTGGCTTTGTAGCGATACAAAAGATGGTCCGCGATAATATGGTTGAGGGTATCAGCCATATTCCAGCAAAAATGGAAATCCAAGCTGTGTGCGAGAGCTGTCTAGCAGGGAAGCAAGCGGCCAACAAATTCCACAACGTTGAGCTTCCTCGGTCGGGTAGACCACTTGAGCTCGTGCATTCCGACGTGTGTGGGTATATGGAGCTGTCCACGTTCGATGGATTTCGGTATTTCGTCACCTTCAGCGACGATTATACCCGCTTCATGGTCGTCTATCTAATGAAGCACAAGAATGAGGTGTTTGAGCACTTCAAGCAGTGCCGGCAAAGAATTATCAGAGGTGGTGAAGACTGGCCGGATACGCTGGGCGGGACATGTTACGAGAATGCCGGACGACTGTCCTGCAAAACAGGTGTTCGCTACGAATCCGGTAGGAACAAGACGAGCGGGGGCGCAACGAGCGAGGTGGTTAGACCAAGTGGAGCGTTATCTGGCGAACGTGGGGTGCCCTGATTGTATACCCGTAAGCACACCGCTTGACACAAACGTTCGCTGGACGAAGCTAAACGATGATGAGGTTATCACCGAACAACCATTCAAAGAATTGATCGATTTTCTACAATATCTGGCGACATCTTCGAGACCAGATATCTGTGCTGCGGTTAGCGCACTGAGCAAGAACCAGGCCAGCCCGGCGGATAGGCACTGGCAAAGCCTGAAGCGTATTCTGCGATACCTTCGAGGAACGATCAATACGGCGTTGGTAAATATTCCGCAGAAATGCGAAATCGGAACCACTCATCGGATATGCTGATGCAGATTTTGCCAACGACTCCGATGATCAAAGATCTGTATCAGGTAACGCTTTCACGATCTTTGGGAATCTTATTTCGTGGTCAACGAAACGTCAACAGACGGTCGGTCTGTCGTCGACCGAAGCTGAGATAAGAGCCCTTTGCCATGCGGTCGAGGAAGGTGTGTGGTTAATAAACTTCCTTGGTGAATTTGGTGTGGTTAGCACTCCTTTCAAGTTAATGGAAGACAACATCCCTTGCATCCAGTATTTGGAAGAGGCGCGAACCCATCAGCGGATGAAGCATCTGGACGTAAAGTATGCTTTCATCAGAGACATCATAATATGCGGTCAGCTATCTTTGCAACACATCTCTACTGAGGATCAGCCAGCTGATGCCTTCACAGAAGCGTTACTAAGAGCGAGGCACGCGAAGCTTTTCAGCAATCTCAATTTACGAATTGAGGGGAGGTGTTGAAACTTACGGTTTTCCTCAGTAACAGCAGCAAGCAGCAAACTTCTGCTGTCACGGGCATAACCAAAACATTGTTTGTTTTGGTTCCTATTGCTTTGTTCAATTCGCAATCGAGAACAATAGATCAATGATTGCTGATGATCATCACACGGTTAGGCGAGAATACTCAAATTGGGTTTGTGGTAACACAACAGTGTTGCCAGATATTCTGGGTAAGAATATCATAGTACTCATTGAGAAATGAGTACTTTCCCGGTTAGGGAATATAAGAAGTGGAAAGTGACAATTAGCTATCGCTAATTAATATAGTTGTATTCTACTGACCTCACAGACGAAACATGAATAATGAAAATTCTATTCCACCATTGAAACCTGCGTTTTCAACACTTTTTTATCTTAACTCTTATCGAAATGCGGTCTTCGGATGAAATATTTGTCATAGTTTAAACTTTTAAAATAAACTTAAAAGAAATCGGTCCAAAGAGACTAAAGTTATTGGTGAAAAACTGTTTTTTTCATGTTCATCCCGAACAAAATGTCTCAACATCTCATACAAACTTCAGGCTCGTTAAGCGACCCCTTCCCGTGGTCCGACGTGGCCCAAATTCGGTATGGGACCATGTTCTACGCCTTATTTATTTATTTATTTATCAGATTCTAGGCTTCAGCCTTTGATCCTAACTAATTACAACACATCTATGATCAAAACATCTTAAGATTATTTTTTATTTGTTCTCTGGACTTAGTCAGTTTGATTACATCAGCATGTGCGTTGTAAAGCGCCATCATTCTATAGATTGGTTCATTACGAGCGTAATTCTGTATTCGATTTGGAAGCTGAAACGGTCTCACGTTGCGCAAACTGCTACGTCCATCATTTGGAGAAATTTGTGATACTAAATATGGCGAAAAGTACTTTCCACTAATCAAGTCCTTTAAAAACAGCGCATCTGTTAATTTCCTCCGAGTTTCGAGTGACTCCAGTCCAACTAACATACACAATGATCTGTATTCCGGCATTCCTTCTTGCCATCCAAGATTCCTTAAGGCGTATTTCAGAAATCTTTTTTGAACCCTTTCAATCCTTTTTTTATGAACGTTATAATACGGCTGCCACACTATACTGTCGTATTCAATAGTGGTTCGGATAAGCCCAACATAAATAGAGACAATAGTTTAAGGATTGTCCAGCTCGTTACAAATCCTGCTTATCATTCCGTACATAGAGTTTGCTTTTGCTACGACTTGTTCAACATGTTTTGAGAAACTGAGTTTTTCATCCAACTCGACTCCCAGATCTTTCACAGATGATTTTCTAGCTATGGCACAGCTGTTCTTCAAACGATATTCGTGCACAATATTACTCACTTTCCGGGAAAAGGTTATCACATTACACTTTGAGGCATTGATTTTCAATCCGAAACTGCTGCAACACTCTGAAAATCTATGAAGCGCATTTTGTAAGGTCAAACAATGCTTTGGGTTTCGCACAGGGAGGAACAGTTTTAGATCATCTGCGTATATCAACACAAACACGTCATGCAGCACTCCGGGAAACTCGTTCATACCAGTGACGAAGAGAAGGGGTCCCAAGTGACTCCCTTGTGGTACGCCGCTGTTGACCGAGAATACCCTGGATCTCGCATTCCCTATCAATTTTAACCAGCAGCGCATAACATTCCACAGGTTTTAAATTTTCCAAGAAATTTGGAACACTCTATTGTAAAATCTATTTTTTTCCCAAAGTGCTAAGATAAAATTAAAAATGTGGTAAATTGTGGAAGTTTGAGTTTTTAAAATTAGAGACATTTATTATATTTTTTTGAAATTCTTGAATGTGTAGGATAAATGTATCTAACCTTTGCACCTAAGGCATGGAAACACTTTTTTTATGTACCAGCCTTCCTGTTACGTGCACCAAAGGACTACCTTTGAAGAATTTACATGCTAACTTGCTAAGAGTTCAACAAAAATATGATTACTCCATAGAACTTTCATAAATGTAAGATGAGTGGTAGCAAAGTTCTCACTGCCGTGCTTTAAAATCTTGTGTGTGAGTTTGACTTTCTTTTATCAGTTTTCAAATCATTTGATCGAATGTATAAAATAATGCACCATCAACTGGTAGCAGAATAGTAGCAAAGTAGGAAAGGAGCACGACACATTATTGCATTGCATCCCAATCTCATTTGTGTTGTGGAAGCTTTTGATCTTCAGTCCTGACTGACTCGGGGCGTTTATCGATGATGCATTTGGTTGTGACGGAAAATGCAAACGATGATACCCACGCTCGCTGATGCAATTCCCCTTCAGATAAGTTGAAAGCCTGTTTCTCTACATAAGTAGGTACATACACGTCCCATGGCTATGAATGACTTTGATGGGCGTTTTCCGGATTCATCATCGAATCGTTTCTTCTCGGCAGACTGAATTTCGGAGCTAGTCATCTTCCGGGAAGCCGAAAAGTTCAAGGAAAATTTGCAATATCATGACACCAGTTTGTGGAGTGAATTGAAGTTTAGTAGCACAAGCATCCTTGGGAGTGGATGTTCATTTCTGGGCTGATTTATTCAAAGAAAGTGTACCATTCCTTGAATTGGATAAACAAAAACGCGCTGTTTCTGATATGGAAAGATACCTACTAGGTATTGGGAATTTGGTTTGTTCTGGTGCTATCTTTGTGGTGGTACGGCTAAGCATTACATCAACTGGCTGAAGTGATGGAAAAACGTGCTTTTGGTGTTTTCCGATCCACGGATCGGTTTCACATCCGCTGCCTGGCTGTGGTTCTGCTTTGCTGTGGTCGAAGAAAAACGAGCTTACTTCAGCAGCTATCGTCATCGTCAGTACTATCACGAGCAGTAGTTTAGCTTTGTTTTTACGAGTTTACAATATAACATGAGTGGCTCATGCATGGCTGCTGCATCAAATGCTAAATCTTTTTCTATCTGGGCCACGAAGCCAATGAGCTCTCCGGGTGCCGTCGTCATCCCGTCACTGACTGACTGAATGGTATCTTCCGAATGGAGCGGGTAAAGAAACATCCCAGCGGAAATGTTTGAGAAGTCCTTTATGCAGACATACTCTTAAATCGCTGCCGACTGCCATAAGTCGTTACTTTTCCTTTGTAGAGACCATCCTGCTGGAACTGACTCCGACTCACATATCATACATTGCTCAGGACTAGAACTCACATAAGAAAAACCCATTGGATTTAGTTGGAATGGGCAAGAGCATCATAAAATAGTCATCGGAAGGTTGGGAAGAAGGAGCTGGGTTTCTGTAGATGGACGGTGGACTAACACAGCAACTGAGCTGTGTTTTTATTCCACCTTTTCTGACCCTCTTAGTATCATTTTTTTTTTCAACCGAGTTCAAGTTTCGAATAAAACTTTTTTTTAAGAATTTATCTATATCATTACTCGAAAACCTGACGTCTGTTTTAGTTTCACTATGGCCTTACCTCAGAATAAGTGGAAGAGCCATATCTTGCACCTTATATCTCAGGAACATTCGTTTACAATTTTGTAGGATTCCTAAAATGTATTTTTTAAACTTTTTTGATACATTTTATACTGAATATTAAAATATTAATGCTATTTTTTGGTTGAATCATAAAAGTGATTTTCTATTCTACAAACATGGCGTAGAAAAATGGTTTTAAAGTGCATTGCAATTTTTTGTTTTCTGCTTTCATATCAAGAAGCATTGACTCTCAGAATGAGTTAAATTCATATTAAACGGGATTGTGCCAACGTAAGAACTTACACAATTAACACACGACGTATTACAGGACACGACACTTAACGTTCTTACAAAATGGAAAAAGGATTCAAAAATTACCTTTTTTGTTGACCGGGTTCGGGCTCGATGTTGCCCATCTACAGGACGATGTCCGACTGATCACACAAAGAAATTGAAAACACTTGCGGCATCCTACTATGTCGTAGTATTTGTCGGGAGGATGGTCAAATTTATAACAATTTCCTTTTAGTGAGAGAGAAGAGTGGCGACGTAATCGGCGCCTCGTCTTCGTTCATTAGCGGTTTTTCGGCCGTGCTAATGAACATTGACTCCCATTCGTTTAAGTGTGAGGTTTTTCTAACGCATCTCTTGTACTTCAATACTACGACATAGTAGGATGCCGCAAGTGTTTTTAATTTCTTTGTGTGATCAGTCGGACATCGCCCTGTAGATGGGCAACATCGAGCCCGAACCCGGTCGACAAAAAAGGTAATTTTTGAATCCTTTTTCCGTTTTGTAAGAACGTTAAGTGTCGTGTCCTGTAATACGTCGTGTGTTAATTGTGGAATGAGTTAAATATTTTATCTGAATTAAGCTTTCAGTAAAAATTATCTTATGAAATTATTTCAACTGCTATATCGGTGAAATGTTATTGAAAATGAGCGGAAGGCTAATTTAATTTGAAAAACTTTTCAATGCATTTAATCTCTTTGTTCCTTAGGGCCTACTACCTTGCGGTGGTAGATACGGATAGAATTATCCGTATCTACACAGCAAATTTTTGCCTCAATTTCCAGCAAAAAAATTGCTGGTAATGTCCAGCAATCCAAATTTTGCTGGAAATCAACAAACATTCCCCGTCTTGCTAGTTTTCCCAGCACTTGATCTGCATTGCTGAAAAACCAGCAATCGATCTGTCAAAATTGGAACTTGTGTTATTTTTGAAGGTGAAATTCTTTTCACCCAAAAGAATTTTCCGGTGAGTTGATCGTTTAAATACTTTAAATATGAAGAACAAAGCACAACTAAAAGAATTTTCTTTTTTTCTAGTTCAGCAACTTTGCATGAAAAATTTCTACACATGTCGGATGTCTTTCCAGAAATCTCCCCAATGGGAAGTAAAGGGTTTTTCTCCTCCAAAAAAAGTATAGCAAGCACCACATCTCAGGAAATTTTCCTTCCCATGTCCCATGAATGCCATCATGACTGACCCGTACCTAGAGCTAAAGAATGAGATACGTTTAGCTAAAACAAAGGCTGACTGAATCTTTGATGATTGGCACCGTTGATCTACCGGGCGAAATCGGAAAAAAAAACTCCACCGAGTTGGCGGGCCAAGCTTATATGCAGGAATTATTTACGATGATGAAAACTATCAGACGGGTTATCACGTTTGACGGTTTAATACGGAGCTGGATTAAAAGACTCACTTGAGGATTCGGGAAGATTTCAGCAGAGATCGCTCATTTTCTGAGTTCGTCTCGGTACCTTTATTTTTATTTTTATTTGAGGGGGAAAAGCCTATATGAAATTAATTGGATGCGTCTCACATGTGCGTAAAAATCCTCATCATTTGCATCAACAGATTACAATTTAAATCTAAATGATACATCGAGTACTTAAATTTATCACACAATTCAATTATCAGTATTTTCTCTTTAATCTAAAATAATCAAAAGTGCACTGAGGAATTTACATTTTATTTATTTATTTATTTATTATAATTCAATCATCTGACAATAGTGTCTCCATGACAACAATATATTGAAAAACTTATATAATTCAAAATTTTTAACTATTTATCAATGAGATAAGTTCACGTAATCTGCTAGAATTCCTTATCCTTGATTTGTATACAGCAGTAGTTGTGTTAAAGTCAAAGCCTTCGTAAAACCAGTTGAAGATTCTGCACATCATTCGAAGAGGTTCACCTTGACCATAGTTAGTTCGATGAAAGCCTACACGGATAAATTCTCGGCCTCTTTACATCCGTGAACCAGCGTTGATGTTAATTTCACGAAGTAATGTGGGGCAGTCGGTTTCACAATCCAGTATTTTCTTCAGAAACACTGCTCGGGCTGTTATACGGCGTTCCTGAAGAGTCTCCATTCCAAGCAACAGGCATCTCTGGCTATATTCGGGAAGTTCATACTGGTTGTTCCATGGTAGAAATCTCAATGCGTATCTAATAAATCTAGCTTGGACTGCTTCAATTCTGTTCGACCAAAACTTGGAACTAGGGCTCCATACAACCGAAGCGGTTTCCAGAATAGATCGCACTAACGAAAAGTAGAGAGATCGCAGGCAGTAAGGGTCACGGAATTCTTTGGAAATTCTGGTGATGAAGCCAAGATTTCTATTAGCCTTAGCAATTATCGCCGAGTAGTGTTCACGAAAAGTCAATTTTTCATCCAAAATCACTCCTAAGTCTTTAACAGACGTGCAACGTTCAATGGAGGAACCGGAGATATTGTAGGACCATTCAATAAAAGTTGTCTTGCGGCTGAATGAAACGATAGCACATTTTGGAATGCTAATAGCTAGGCAGTTCACGCAACACCAGTCATTAAATTCGTTAATGTAATGTTGTAACATCTGGCAGTCGGAAATCGTTTTTATCTTACAGTAAATTTTTAAGTCGTCTGCATAGGCCAATCTGCACTCCTCAGGAAGCAGTAATGTGTTTTAGTGTGTTTCATTTTCTGTGATATCATGATGTGATGTGTGTTTACATTTTCTATGATGTCATGAATGCTTTTATAATAATATATAATGAAGTTACCGTCAACTGGGGCAACACTTTTCAACTGCTTTTTACAAGCTGTAAGCTTGTAAAAATCTTACGTCCACGGATAATCATACCTCTTTTGCATCAAAAGTTGGTGAGACATCAAATAGACGTAGTCAGAAAAATTATTGGTTTCTTCAGTTATTTTTAATTTCTAATTTTCTAATTACTAAAAACATACGATTTTCACTGTACTTTAAAAAGGGGTAACTTGCAACAAACTTTGCTTTCAATTAAAAATCTAATGAAGAGTTATGAAAATGTATAGTTAAAGTCTGCTTCATTTAATATTGGAACACACACAATTGCGTGTAGTTCAGTCATTTATTAACGAATTCATAATTTGTTTTTCATACAAATGTAGCATTTTCTTTACTCTTTCATAAAAAAAAATTAAAAAAATTATTCATTGCTGTTTCGAAGAAATTCTCGTACTTTTCCCGTAATACGGCACATTAGGCGGCGCACACCCTTTTCGTCCACCGTTTTGGCGATTTGATTCCACCAGTTCTTCATTTGAGTTATGTTCCTAACAAGTTTTCCCTTTGCCTTAAGCCTCCGCTTCGTGATTGCCCAGTATTTCTCTATCGGCCGGAACTGGGGGCAGTTTGGGGGGTTGAGGTCCTTCGGTATTACGCTGACCCCGTTCGTTGCGTACCGTTCCATAACCGTTTTGCTGTAATGGCAGCTTGCGAGGTCCGGCCAAAACATTACTGGACGGTCGTGGGCACGAATAAACGGCAGAATCCGTTTCTGTAGGCACTCTTTTTTGTAGACTTCTGATGTCATTGTCTTGTCAGTGAGAAAGACTTTGGTTCTCTTTCCACAACTGCATATCCCCTGCCAAATCATATACTTGCGGGCGAATTTATCTCCAAACACGAACTTAAATTTTGCAGGTACATCCCCCCGAGCCGTCGCCAAATAAAATTTTTGACCTGGGATTTGCCCAAAGTCCGCCTTCACGTAGGTCTCATCGTCCATCAGAATACATCCGTCGAACTTGGTCAGCACTTGGTCGTACAGCTTTCGAGCACGGATTCTGGCCACATTGTTCTGCTTCAGCATCCGATTTGGCTGTTTGCTGGCTCGGAATGACCTTATTCCTTCCCGGAGACGAATTCGTCGCACCGTACTGTGAGCGGCCTGGAACTTATTTGCCAAATCGCGGTCTGAAAGATTGGGATTCCTCTTGACGGCCTTGATGACTTTCCCACGCAGTTTCCGGTCGACAGTTCCACTCCGACGCTTCGAATGCGGCTTCCGAGCCGTCGTCAATGTTTCCTTGTACTGCTTGATAACACGCCATACGGTATTTCTGGGCATTTTAAGCTGTTTAGCTAGCTTCGATGCCGACAACAATGGATTTTCAAGGAAACTGTGCACAATTTGATCTCTCCGTTCGGCTTCCATGGCGGTTGTTTACAAAATGCTATCGTTTGGTGTTATGACATAAATACATGGTGAAAGGTAATGAATTTCCCGACACGTGGGTGAAAAAAGTTTCCAAATCCGTCCACTAGGAGCGCCACAATGAGCAAAAGAATTTGTTCCAATATTAAATGAAGCAGACTTTAAGATAAATTTTAGATGCCATAAATGCTATTACGTATAAAAACACCAAATACAGTAACTTGGTTCTGTAGAAACCTCAACATGAAGATGATGCATACATTTAGGCGTAAAAAATACCACACAAAATTTTACTTGCCGAAATAATAAAAATAATCAATTGGAAGAATGAAATTTCAATGTTGACAAACACGTGATGCAAAACAATCATGTTCCCACTTATGGAAACGAGATTTACAAAGTATATTTTTTTATTTTTTTTTTTAAGATGGAAATTTCACTTCAAACCATAACAGCCGGGTTCTGCTTTATCCTCTTTCTCCTCTTTCGTCCTTCTCTTTTTCCTCTATCGCTTCAGACTGGTACGGAGGACCCCGAGGCGTGTGCCGGTTAGGTAACGCTTTCATAGTAACTTACGCCCGACACAGCAACCACTGCCGCAGGATTTCTTACCACCAAGGCATGGTCGACTGAGAGTTGACGCCTAGAAATGAACCTGGGACAGACAAAGATAGCATGTTCGGCCGATTCCTCCGTACGCATTCCGGACAATAAGCGAGCTGATAAGCTTAAACCGATGAAGGTATTGCTTAAAGCACCCATGACCCGAAAGGAACTGTGTCAGGTAGAAGTTGACCTCTCCATACTTACGATTTACCCAGTCTGAAAGTCGCAGGATTAGGCTATGTGTCCATCTTGCGTTGTTTGATGATTCCCATAGCTCCTGCCACTTGAGCATTGACGCTGCTCGTTGAATTTTACGCACTCCTTTAACAGCTCTTGCTTTGTAACACTCCATATCCTCCTCTAGAGTTATGTCGATGGGAATCATGCCCGCGATGACAAAAGCTGCATCTGCTGATATGGTCATGTACGCACAGGAAACTCGCATGGCTATCAGCCGATGTATGCTCCGTAATTTGGATCTTTTGCGCTCTACCTCTATCGCGGAGCTCCAGGTCGCTCCTCCGTATCGTAGTTTCGACAGTGCTACGCTCGCAAGGAGACATCTCTTGCTACTCTTTGGGCCATGGCAGTTCGGCATAATCCAGGCCAATGAATCTATGACTTTCGATGCACTTTCACAAAAGTATTTGACATGCGCACCAAAACTTAAGCGATGGTCGACCATTACTCCAAGGTATTTCAGATGCTGTTTCTAATATGTCGTGTGCCCTCCAACAGTAATCACCATGTGCGGCACAACTCTTTTATTGGCCACGAGCAGAACTTCGGTTTTATGGTGATCTATCTGAAGCTTAACTCCTTCCATCCAGATGCCAGCCCTTTCTACGGACACCATTGCAAGGTCTTCTACCTCCTCGATTGTTTCGCCGGTGATCATGAGCACGATATCGTCAGCAAATCCGACTATCTGCACGCCTGCTGGTAGTTTCAGCGTTAACACCTCATTATACATGGCATTCCAAAGCACAGGTCCGAGTATGGAACCCTCTGGAACACCCGCTGTTAGGGCAGTAGATCGTAACCCAGTTTCGATTTCGTACGTCAGGATTCGATTTTCGAAGAAGCTTCCTATTATCCTGCAGAGGGTATTGGGAACGCGCATCCTGTGAAGCGCTTTGGCAATCGCTTCCCAGCTGGCATAGTTGAAGGCATTCTTCACATCGATCGTCACAATGGCGCAGTGACGAACACCTGTCCGCTTCTTTTTATATGCGCGCTTCGCGTACTCTGTCACCATTCGGATGGGGTCCACCGTAGATCTCCCTTTCCGAAAACCGAACTGTCTGTTCGACAGTCCACTTTCGCCTTCTCTATAGATAATAAGTCTGTTTAATATAATCCTCTACAGCAGCTTACCAAGGGTGTCCAGCAGACAAATGAGTCTATATGATGACGGGTGCCCTGGGGGTTTCCCAGGTTTCGGTAGTATCACCAGCTTCGCCGTTTTCCACAAATTGGGAAACGCTCCCTCGTCGAGACACTTTTGTAGCACCACTCTGAAAGTATCCGGAATGGTCTGTACCGCCACCTTCAGCACTGCATTTGGGATTCCGTCCGGACCAGGGGCCTTATTCACCGCAAGTTTCTTAGCAATAGCCACAAGTTCCTCATTCGTTACTGGCTCGATGTCCTGGGAACCCGCGTCGTACGGGGTAAGTGGCCACTGCGTCGGGCCATGCTGCGGGAAAAGATGTGCAACGATCTCTTTCAGTTTTTCCGGACACTTTTCAGTCGGCGACCTTGAGCCACCGAATCTCGCAAGTGCAACTCTATAGGCTTGGCCCCATGGGTTATCATCTATGCTCTGGCATAACGCTCTGCAGCAGTTTTCTTTGCTTGTTTTAATAGCTCGCTTAAGTGCCACCCTGGCTGCTCGGTAAACGGCACCTCTCGTTTCTCTGTCAGCTTCGTTTCTTGCCCGTTAAGCTCGTCGCCTGGCTTTTAGACAGCTAGTACGAAGCTCAGCTATTTCTGAGGTCCTTCAGTAAGCTGGTCGTCGCCACCACTTCGGTATATTCCTTCTTGGCATGGTCATGTCGCACACCGCTACCATTATTTTCGTCAGCTGCTCAGCATTATGGACCTGCGATGCTTCCTGCATGTTGATAGCTTCGGTGAACACTTCCTTGTCGAAAACTTTGGTCCTCAATCTCCGCTCATGGACTGGCAGTTGCCTTACTGTCACCGGAATTCGGTCTCCTACGCTATAACGTATCGCCTGGTGATCGCTGTGGGTTTAATCGTCACACACTCTCCAATTCATGTCAGTTTTTAATGATGGGCTCGCAAAGGTGATATCTATCACTGACGTTCTGTCTGATATTCCATGCTTGCGATAGGTGCTGGTAGATCCAGTGTTGCAAAGCTCAACCTCCAGTCTCGCGAAGGACTCTAGCAGACTGTGGCCCCTAGGATTGTTGCACCTACTACCCCAGTCAACCGCCCAAGCGTTGAAGTCTCCTGCTATCACTAAAGGGGCCTTCCTGTCAGTTCGTGAGTGAGTTCATCCAACATTGCATTGTGTTGAACTCCCCGATCATCCATCTTGGTGGAGCGTAGCAGCTGCTCACAAATCCGTCCCGAGAATCTACCTCTATCTCCTGGATAGGGAAAACGTCCGTTGCGTAGATAGCAGCTAAGCCAGACCAGTCCGCTGTCCAACTACCGTTTCCAGACGGAATTCTGTATGGTTCTGGTATGGTCACTTCCTTTCGCCTACCGTTTGCTCCAGCAGAAGCTGTGCGACCTCGCTATGGTTAAAGTTTAGCTGGATTACATCCAATTTTACTGGCTTGCCTTTGCCTTTTTGTATGCCTGGCAGTCCAAGCCACCAGTTTCGTGAGCGTTGTCATCCGCCTGCTTGCACAGCATGCATTTCGGTTGATTTTTGCAAACTCTAGCGCAGTGTAGGTTAGGTAGCCTGGGTGCGGTTCTAAAGTGCCCCACTGACAACCCAACTCCCTGCGATAGCGCTCGGACAGTCGCCTCATCGCCTAGGGTGCTTTCAACAAGCTCCTTGAAGTCGGCGCTCTTTACCGTCGGGTCTTTTTTTTTAGCTCGAAGAGCAGTTCACCTTTTTGGGTGCGTCTTGTTTTGGTGACGCTCTCGCCAAGAGCGGATAATTTTGGCTCTGCGCGTAGCTTCCGGGACAAGTCCGCGTACGTTGTGCCTTCTTTCGCTTCCACGATGAGGACATCACCCCTGGACATCACCCGTTGAGGTTTTGGTTTTGGAAGTGGTTCTGGCTTCATGACGACCTTTTTTTTCGTGTTCTCCTTCCTATTACGAACCATTCGCAAGCCTCCTGCACTACTTTCTCCGTCTGCATCCTCGTAGTCCGTACCCCTCCTTTTTTTGGAGGAATCGTTTACGACGGGGGAGTCGCGATCTCTTTTCGCGGTTCTTCTCGGCTTGGACTCCTTCGAAGGTACTTGAGATGCAATCAATTTTGCTTCCTCCAATCCCTTCTCCGTAGCCTAGGCTTTCCGCATCAGCTTCGTTCATTCCTTGACGGCACTCTGCAGAAGCACCATCGATTTCGGCACCCAGGTCTTGAAGTGCATGTGAACGTTGTTGGTAGTTCCCGAGCAGACTTTTATGGCAAAATTATACCTAATTTTGCTATCATGCCTTGAAAGTAAATTGAGGTATCATTTTGCCCGAATAAAGGTGGTACAATGCCAAAATTTGGGTCTCATTTTTCATATACGGATACCACATTCATGCCTACTGTAGGTTTCATTGAAACCTTAATGAAACCTCGTT
Organism: Uranotaenia lowii; assembly: GCF_029784155.1. Lineage (NCBI taxonomy): Eukaryota > Metazoa > Arthropoda > Insecta > Diptera > Culicidae > Uranotaenia > Uranotaenia lowii. The sequence goes on from NC_073692.1 coordinate 127,809,601, forward strand.
TTGCAACCAGTTCAAAACTGGATTTGATAGCAAAAGGATACCATTTTTTAGAATCGCTCCCATCCATAATTTAGCATCATAGTGCCATCAAAACTGTCACAAAATAAAGGCTAAACGAGGTATCATTAAGCATCAAAAGCACCAAGTTTGGCATGACTATGCCATTTGCATATTAAAAATCAAGAGGCATATTCTGCCATCGTATCACCAAAATGTTTTCATAACGATACAAAATTTAGTTTAAAAGGCATGACAACAAAATTTGGAACAAATTTGGTAACACGTCTGCTCGGGTTGATCATCCAGATTCTAAATTTTTCCGGCAAAATCTCAATGAAAACAAATCGATTGACTTGAAGCGAACCAAAGTCAAAACGCCTAAAGGTCGACAATTATATTGCGTTTTTAAAGATATGAGAATAAAAAAAATGGATAGTGCACTACTTTCAACTAAGTTGTTGAACAACGAGATGCACTTTTCACTGATGTGGTTTGAAATCGAGAATATATACTTTAAGGCGCAATCAAATTACTAACACAATTTCGACCCCCCTCCGCCATACGTTATACATTCTTTTCAGATTTTCTATCCAATATCCACATCCACCGTAAAAAACTGCTCCCCCCTAAACGCGTTACGTAATATTTGAATGGTCCTTAAGAGATTTAACATGTGTGCATAGGGTGAGCATTATTATGATTATTTCTGATTTCTCCTTACAATATCTCAAAATAGAATTAGTTATTTTACAAGTTATAAACTGCAAATAATTGGAAGACTTTTCGCGTAGTATTATATGGAAAATATTAAAATCTAATAAAAAACATACATGGTAAATATACAAGATCTACATGAATGTTAAAAATTGTTATTATTGAATGCTAAATTCTAAAGGACCATAAAACCGGAAAAGTAAAGCTTATGTACCTACATGAGAAGCAGTATAAAAACCAATAAATTTGAAATTATTGAACTGAAATATTTTCTTATTTTTGTGAATCTAATAAAAAAGTACTGCTGTAATTTCCATGTATTCTTTATTCAATGAATAGTCCAATCAATTTTGACCCATTTCTAGAAAACTGCTTGAATATTTTTTTTGTTTTCCGATACTGTTTCCGATACGGAGAATTCATAATTTCATTCATCTCATACTAGATAAGAAATTTCTTATTCTCTCTTTTTACACGAAGTAGAAAGAAACAACGTTTTAAACCACAAGAGGACATAGCTTGAATAGATCAGAATTGGGTTTAGCATATGACTTGAAAAATATGCTGTTTTGGAAGACTTATAATAATTTCACTTAAAGCTAAAAGTTGCATTTAAACAGGAGCACTTATTTAAACTTACATTATCCTAACAAACGACACATTTTCTTTTTTTGTACTAGATGTTTTTTTGCTGATTCAAAGGCTACTACATTAGACAGACCTACTCAATACCGTTTATTACAATGTTGAAATGGCACCAGAGCACTCCATTGATTTGGAACCGACCGGTGTCTGAGGTTTGAAGGAGATGAGAAGGTCGAAGTTGATTGATGAAGACTTGACTCATTGATCCTCGAAGACAGCGCCAGTCTGCATGACATTAGTAACTGAAAATTAGTTACAGTGTACTTCATCATGTACATATAAACTTATAGATGATACTTCAGTCACCTGGAAAATAATTGGAAATATTTTAATTAATCTTAACGAAGTCTTAAAATTATAGTTTGTATAGTAATATAAATACGATCTATTGAAATTGAGATCCGCAGAATAGAATATTTTTCAACAAATAGATGAAAATCACGCATGGTCAAAAGGTTGATTGACATTAACAGCATCCGGACAAATCATTAGTAAATTTAATTCTTCCTCTTCCAGTTTTTAGAAGAAAAAGTCCTCATATGCAAATCGTTGAAATAAGTAAATTTAAATTTTAAAAGCTCAAAAGTTTTCCTGAAATTGATTGTTTGATTAGAAAAACTACTATTGCTAATTTGATAAATTGAGTATCTTTGAGTTCCCGGAAGTTTTTTGTTGGGTTTTGAAGAACAAAGTTTTATTATTAGTTTTTAAATATTCGAGTTATGCTTCTAAGTGGAGCACACTCACGAGAGAAAGACGAAATATCTCGTATTAAGTTCGCGTTGTTTTAAACTTACGTTTTTGTGATAGTAGGTCTGATGATGATTTTGATGTTAGCTGCGGTGTAACTGTTGTTCTTGTTGAGAGCGGATTAGATAGGTACCCTCGAAGAGTCACATCCACGATTCCTTTCTGGTCATGATGCTTGATCAATCTTGAGCTGTTGGTCGATTTGATCATCAATCAACCGAAGGCCATTCCTACACTGACAGAAGTAAAGTTTATAAATGCATCCTCCAGAAGTTGTATAAGTTTGCTTGTGGACCTTTTTCAATTTCAACCCAGGAGCTCGACTTTGCGGTGTTTTTAATAATAAAAGAAACTTTGCTTGTTGCTTTTGCCGCTCTCGTCCATCTATCGGATCCAATGGTGTCCGCACTGGAAAATGATGATGCGTACGGGTGATTACACGAGCTCCGGAAGAACGAACATGGTTCGATTTTTCACTGGAAATTAAACAAATGTATTGTGATTTGTGACGTTTAGTATCCGGTTTGCTGGGAATAAAATGATGAATAGAATTCCGGAACTCTTTATTTTATCTTCCGGATTTTCGTGGCTAATTTAAAAAACAAGAACAACACAACTTACCGAAAACTTTCCCTGACGTTAAGATGAAACTTGTTGCAAGAAATCCACCGTTTAAGGGTGCTAACGGCAGGCTACGATAAAAGTACAGCTCCTTGACGGCGAGCATCTTATCACTTCCGAAAAGTTCCGGCTCAACTTTGCGGATTATGGTCGTACAAGTTTAACAATTTACAAATGGGGAAACACTGAGGTCACTGTGGGAGCTGTGAAACGAGTCCCTGTTATATTGTTTTACACAAATTTGTACGCGTAAACGAAATGAAATCGCGGAGATTTCAAGTTGCAATGAATTTTCTCCGGATCAAAACAAACTGCACGCGCTATGAAAAAATGTACACGGAAAACTGTAATTATATAAATAAGCGTTAGAAATAAGAGTTTCATTGAAATTATGATGTTTATCAGTTTATCGGAATTTATCAGTTATACTCAACATTTAAGCGCACTTTATTTGTAATTTCTCACTTCATTTCAAAAATGCTGTCACTTAAACAAATTGTGAACACATCTTTTTCAATTAAATTGTAACACAGGACTTAATTTCGCTCTAGTTAGTGTGGAAAGTATTATAACTCTAATCTGAGTAGGAACCATTTACTCAATATGAATGCGTTTTTCGTGAAACTCAGTTATCGGCTGTGGGCACGTTAAAGAGTATCCCGTGTAGCACAAGTTTTAAATTCAATGCTATTATTTATATTATTTGAAAATAAAAATTTATTGGCTATATGAGGCTTGGCTAGAAACTATAAAATATTAATTTTTTTGAGAATAACAAAAAATTTTTAACACATACAAAATATAGAAGTCATTGAACTTGATGAACCAATTTTTCTCAGTGAGAAAATCAGTATCTTTTGCAAATCGGTGCCAATTTTTGAAAAGGGCGTTTGCGCTTAAATAGTGCGTTAGAATAGTGGTAATTCACGATTATCAAAATATTATTTTAGATTTGAAATGTTAAAAAAATGTATTCTGGAAACTTATGAAGCGTTCGAACTTTGAATGCGTTTTTTTTTTCAAAACTGCGATGTTGGTGCATTCGCCATTTGCTGAAATCGATACTGAAACGATAAGAAGTATGTAATTCGCCTTTGAATAGGTAATCGCATGCTTTACAATCTGACAACCGTTTGTAATGATGTACTAGAACACAAATTTAAACGCCTTTGCATATGCAATTAACTTTATTTATTGGGAGTTCAAATATGTTTTTAGTCTGTTAGATATATGATGTGTTTAATCAACAAAATTTGGTTTAAAGTTTTGTATAATTACGCTTGAATTTACACCAAAGTATGCTTCCAGTTTGTTGTCATTAACATATCTTTTGAAATGTAAAGATACCATAATGATGCTTCATTTAGCTGTTGGTAAAAATTCTGCGCATAAACATGCTTTCACTGAGCCCGCAACGTTTCATTTGGGTTTGTTTTCAGCTTGATTTAATTATTAACACATAAATCAATCTGATGTTTCATCACACAAAATTGAACACCAAATCATGCTATCATTTTGATCTCACTTTTCTGCTCTTTCGTAATAAATAAAACCTCAACAATGCCTTGTTTTGTTATCATTAAAAAAATGAAACCAAATAGTGCTTTCATTTTGCTCTCAATGCTTTGTTGAGGTATTGATTTGGTATCACCTTTCGACATATTGATGCTTCAATGAAACCTAATTTTGCCATCGGGAAAAATGCGATACTAAATTTTGCTATCATTTTGGCATTGATGATAGCAAAATTGCTATCGATTTAGGCATCAAAGTCTGCTCGGGTTCGCACTAATTCCTGCATCTTGTGGGAATCATTAATTTGCAGTTTTTTGCATCTCACCCCAGACAGGTAACTGAATTATTAAAACATTTATTTAAAAAAAACTGACGACTGTCCAAAAAATATTTTCACAGAAATTATGTTGGTATAGGATGATTAAATCATAAATTTTTTATTTATTTTATTTGGTCGGCCATCAGCACAACATGAGGCTATTTGATTGTATCCCATTTACCCGAAAACCATTGCCCAGAATGAATTTTTCCCAGAATGACAAATACCCGAAATCAAACCCCAGAATGAACCATTTCCCAGAAAAAAATTCCCCAGAATGCACCATTTACCAGAAATTTTTTTCCCAGAATGGACCATTTCCCAGAATTTTTTTCCCCAGAATGGAACATTTCCCAGAATGGCACAAATCCCAGATTACTTCCTCTTGTATTTTTATTTGTTTTTTTTTCTAATGAATTCTTGTAAATTTCATATGATTCGAAATTTATTTTTTCAAAATAATTTTTTTTAATGAAACTACAACTTTGAAATTTTTCCAACTAAATTTATTTAAGAACCAATATTGTGCTTTGTTTATGGTTAATGGTACTTTAATTGATTCAATGCTTTCCATGTTCCTTTAAAAAACCGTTTTGATATCCGACTCCTCACGCTGCGCGTTCGAACTTGAAAGACGTTTTGTCCTTCACGCTGTCGCGTGGCGGACGGGGCTAAGGGATCACCCCTAGCTTTCACGCAGACCTAGGAAGCCCCGGCAGACCTAGACCAATGTAATGGGGCCGCCGCTTCCGACGGCGGGTCGGCGGCCACTTCGGATTTGGGAGCTTCGGCGGCTTTGTGCCGCCTCGGCCCCTTCATCCTCGTTGGTTGCGGCTTTGCCGCAAAAGAATTAAGTAATGAAACCCAATTTTTTTGTAACAATTCATTTTTTTTAATGAATTTCTAGTAAGGAAAAATGTTTTCAATTTTCTGGGAAATGGTTTTTCTGGCGAAAAAATTTCTGGTAAATGGTTCATTCTGGTGAAAAAATTTCTGGGAAATGGTACATTCTGGCGAAAATTTTTCTGGGGAATGGTTCGTCTGGTGAAAAAAATTCTGGGGAATGGTTCTTTCTGGCGATTGAAATTCTGGGGATTTTTCATTCTGGGCAATGGTTTTCGGGTAAATGGAGTACAACCGGCTATTTAGGCCGTAAACCATAAAAAAGTTTGTAGGTGATATCATTAGCCAATTCGTCATACTGGGTAAAGTTTTTACGGCATCGGCAAATGTTAAAATTTGTACATTTATTGCTCGTTTTATTTTTTTATTTTACATGTAAATCAAAAACTATGAAGAATAAGCTTAAGATATGAGTCTTCAACCCAAACAAAATTTCAAAAATATGAAATACAGTTATGACGAATGCCACGAAGATGGTAAAATGTCATTAATAAAAAAAAATGAAAAAATAAAATACAGTTGCGTTCAAAACAGAATGAAATCGCGTGAAGCAGCGCACTTGCTTCAAAATTTGACCAGCTGCCATTTCTTCTGTTTGCGTGGTGGTTTTTTTTAATGAAATTTCAACAAAATCTAGTTTAACTATCTAACTAACAGTCCCCAAAATTTGAAGACTGTACTCTAGACTGCCCTAAATGGAAATTCCATTCATGTCAAAGGTTATGCGCTGCAATCTAAAATTGATCCTATGCCTAGTACAAGATCTGAAATTTGTATGCGATTTTGAGACATTTTGAGCGGGATGAATATGAAAACCCAGCTTGAATACGATTTTTCTTAAAGCCTAAACTATAACAAATATTTCATCCAAAGACTGCGTTTGGATAAGAGTTAAGACAAAAATGTTATTAGGCTTCAAAAATGGGCTAACTTTTTTAAGGTTGGTATTCAACAATGTTAATGAGCCAAGGCGATCGAACATATTAACGCCTTATAAACAGAGAAGAATACCACCAGGGTGGGGGGAGGGGGGTAGGGTCTAACGGGTAAAAAAAAATCCATTTTCACGATTTTTGCTAGAGCTATCGTTCAAACAAATGTATTCAATTTTTTTTGCATTATACAAAGCATTGTTAAAAGAACATTTAGTTATTTTTTCGTAGAAAAATATTGAAAAATGAGCCAGTGATGGAGCACTTTTGAGGATGCCTTTTAGAAAACAGGATTTGCGGTGGACACTGTATCTCAGCACAGAATCATCTGAAGTCAAAAAATCAGAGCAAAATATTTTTAATAGATGTTTTTCTAGACCCCAACGTTTTTATTTAACTTTAAAAAAAATTTATGAAATTTTTGTGGCTGTTTGAAGTAAAAACTACACAAAGTAAAAAAAAAGAAAACCGTTGGGGTCTGGTATTTTATATGTAGAAAATATGTTCCAAATTTGAAAAGAATCGGATAAGTAGTTTTCAAATGACGATGTCCACGGACTTTAAAAATGTGCTTTCGTGAAAAACGCGTTTGAAGTTTCTGCTCTTGCTTTCTTGCAGTATTAGATAGGAGGAGATAAAGGCCTATAATTTCTACAGTTTTGCTTCGATTTACTTGAAAATTTGACACAACATTCTTGAAATGTTTTACAATAAGAAAATAAAAAAATAAAAACAAATCGATTTTTTTAAAGTGTTAGACCCCCCCTAAAAAAAGTAAGCCCATTTTTGAAGCCTAATAACTTTTTTACCTTAATTCTAATCGCAAGGCAGTCTTCGGATGAAATATTTGTCATAGTTTGGGGTTTGAGAAATTGGTCGAAGGGAACTAAAGTTATTGCTGAAAAACTTGTTTTTCATGTTTCTCCCGAACAAAATGTTTCGAAATCCCATACAAACTTAAGGCTTGTTGAACGACCTCTTCCCGTGATCCGATCTGGAAAAAATTTGGCATGAGATCTTGTACTAGGGATAGGATTAATTTTAGCCTGCAGCATGAAAAGGGGAAATTTGAGATTGTTTCACAAAATTCGCTATATTTTTGACAATTTTCATCGAAAAGCCGAGTTTCATCAAAATCGATTGACGCGATCAAAAATGGGAACGGTTTGAAAATGATGTTCATAATCGCCCAACAGGCGATTTCATTCGTTTTTGGATGGATAATAGTATGTAAAATATGGTAATCAATGATTTTTGAGATTTTTCTTCTACAATTCCACAAATTTACACCAAAAATGTTGGTAAATGAAAAAAGCTTCAATCCTGATTTGTTAGGAAATAAAATTTTTATAACAGAGCTCTTAATAAGAAGAATAGAGTTTCAGAAACCAACTGCGAAAAAATGATATACAAATTTGGTACATAGAAATTTGAGGTGGGTATTATATTCGCTCTTTTGTTAGAATCTCATCTTAATTGAAAATTTTCTATTTTCAATCAAAGCAGGAATTAAGTTTCTGTCAATTTACTATATTTTAGGTGATAAATTAAGAAATTGGGAAAGAAAAGACCAATAAAAATGATTACGATATCATCCATACCAACATCCGTCCAAAAAGATTTCAAGTATTTTCAATGATAATTGTCAAAAATACAGCAAGTTTTGTGAAGCAATTTCAAATTTCCCCTTTTCACGAGAATAGCTGTATCTTTTTTCCAGTCAGAGTATAGTCTTCAAATTTGTGGAGAGGGTTAGTTGGATAGTTGAACTTAGATTTCGTTGATATTTCATGAAAATATATCAACCCAGACAGAAATGGCAGCTGATCAAATTTGAAAGCAAGTGCGCTGCTTCACGCGATTTCATTCTTTTTTAACGCAACTTTATATATGTACATTTTGGAACAATTTTAGGACCAGGAAATCTTTAAAAAGTGGACTGTTTTCAAAGATCGCGTTTGCGGAATCTCTAAACATGATTTCTATAGTTGGCCCCACACTGAAGATTGTTTTCCACACCCTAATCTATCATTTGGAGGTTAAGGCCCCAGATTCCCAGACAATCTGCAATTTTGGGCATTCTGGCACACGAATCCCAAGGTGGTTTTAATGGGACGAACCCATTCACGGCAGCAAACACCCGGCTGTTATAATTTGAAGCCAAATTTCAAGTTTCCAAAAAAATTAATAAAATTATGCAATTTTGGGACACACACCGATCAGTTCTACTCCAATCACGGCATAAAGATTTTTGCACATAGTTGACATAAAACTTGCACAACATTGGCATGAAGGAGTTTTGAGTCGAATGACTATAATCAGTGTTCCGAATATCACTCATTTTCAATGAATGTTTCTGATTGCCCTTCGCACCTGAACGTACAGCGGTCGGGTTTCGTTACTGATTGCTACTGGACCTACCCGATCATCGATCGTTCAATTCATCGCTAAAATACAGATCACCTCGCACGATGCTTGCTGTTAAAACAGTGCAGCACCATCATCGAATTGGAATCTCACCAATGCGCAATGCATATGGCGAATCTTGTTGGTCTTCGATCAGGAGTGAATGGATCAGGCAGTGAGTGAGTGATACATGAAGCCGATCATTAGCGTATTTTGTTTGATTTGATATACAGCAAATTAATAAATTTATTTGTTGTTATAACGTTTTTTAACATCAGTATGATTAAAATCAAATTGTAGTTGTGTTTGTGAGGGAAAGATGTTCACTTTCGCCGTGTTTTTCAATTTTTACAAGTTCTTTTATTAAACTGTCGTCCGTCACGTTAAAATTACTGAGAATTTATGGTGTTCCTCACAATTGTTTGATTTTTCTCGTCCTGCAAAAAATAGTTTTGAATTTCATATAATTCAGGCAGATACTGAGTGAGCTACAATCAGAATGGATCAGTTTGTATCTCAATCATCTCCGATATGCGATGTTTGCTAAACCGATTATTCTGAATGATGCGACTCGGTTTGCATAGCTGATAGGAGCGCTGATCGAGATTGCATACCAGCCAGGCGAAGCAGTTGCGAGAGGCGCTATCCCATTATACAATCAGAATGTTTCCAACAGGAAACGCATCCTGAGTGTTTGTTTTGATTGATATTCGGAACACTGACTATAATCTCCCAGGCTTACGCATTGCGAACAAAAAAAAAACACATTTTTCACAAGACAAAGGACTTCTTTGAAAGGAGGAAGGAAACAACCACCGGCTAAGTGCCAGGTAGCAGTCGAAAATACACTCTTGTAAAATTTTCAAATTCTCAAATTTCTTTTTTGGAAACTAGGCGTAATTACACACAAGTTCTTTGAAGACCACAAGACGATACAAGACTCACACGAAATAAGTTATCATACATATTGAGTTGAAAACGCAGCATCTAACGTGTACTAAAATGTAGTCAGAAGCTGGGTATACAAAGATTGTTCCTTAAATGATGAAATTTCAATGTCAAAAACCAAAACCATTGCGGTCCCTTTCGCTGACGGGGAACAATGTTTGATTAATATAAAACCGTAAAACTAGAGAAAAGAGTCTAGTTAAAATAATGAACACCATATTCAGCATGACCGAGTTAAGCTTAAAACCTTTGAGAGATGAAGAGTAGGTACAGTACAAGGGTGCCACAAATGTGCACGTAAAGCTGCTTTAAGGCAATGTTTGTTTGATGCTGTCGTAAAACCATTGTCTACACTACGCTGAACGCTACTAGCGAGTGATGAGAGTGGAGAGTAATGGCGTGTGTGTATGGTGTACGGTTAGGTTAGGTTATGTCATGGGAGAATAGTCACACCGAATCCACACACCGCTCTCAGTGCCTCCTACATAGTAAGGTTTGTGTGGTGCGGAAACCTCAGCTTGATGGCTGTCAGGGAGCCCTGTGGGAGCCCAACCCGTTTCAGATCCGCCGCCGCCTGGGTTTGTGGTTCAGCGGAAAGGTCGTCATCTCTTGCTTCGTTTGGTGCTCCTAGAATATGTTTCCTACTGTAGGTACAACACACGACACAAGTCCGGGACGGTGGGACCCCTCCATACTTATTTGACTAAACGTGCGCTCTTAGTACACCAACAAAGGAAGATTAACTAAAGAAAAATTAAGCTCTCCGGGATCAAGGAGCATCATCGCACACATTTCATCAGCATTTTTTAGTTTAACGGACTGGTGCACCATAGGGTGCTTCATTTCGTTGTCTAGGATACGAACAACTGCTCTCACAATAATTTTACTTATTACACAGATTACTTGATTATGTTTTTATGAACAAGGAAAGGATTTGTAAAAATATTTAATACGATTAAATTATTCCTTCCGATGACAAAATATGGGACTTTAGGCTAACAACCTACTGTTCCCGATTTGAAATTGTTACGGAATCCGAAAGAAATGACCGACCTGGAACTTTGGCGACGACTTTTAGCATGAAAACACGGACACGAATTGGAACTTGGAATGTTTTAACCCTTGCCCAACAAGGCAAACTGGAACAACTTGCTAGAGAGGCTAGCCGCCTCAAGCTTGAAATTCTGGGACTGAGCGAAGTCCGTTGGCCTAATACTGGAGAACACAAGACACAATCCGGGCAAGTCCTGCTTTACTCTGGCATACGAGGAGAACATGCTACTCGGGAACGAGGAGTTGGTTTCCTGTTAAGCCCGCAGGCCTACGCGGCCCTCATTAGATGGGAACCGATAAACGAAAGAATAATCGTAGCCAGATTCAGAACACGGGTTAGAAACCTTACAATGGTCCAGTGTTATGCGCCAACTGACGTTGCCGACTTGCAGGAGAAAGAGCAGTTTTACAGTCAACTGAACAGCGTGGTTGAGAGAATTCCGAAGGGTGACATTCAAATCCATTTGGGCGACTTCAACGCAAAGATTGGCTCCGACAATCAGGACCTTGAGCGCATCATGGGGCGCCATGGCCTAGGACAGATGAGCGAAAACGGAGAGCTGTTTGTAGAATTTTGTGGCAACAACAACATGGTGATCGGCGGATCGCTCTTCCCCCATCGACCAGCACATAAGGTCACTTGGGTATCCCGAGATGGCCGAACAGAAAATCAAATTGACCACATCTGCATCAGCCGAAAATGGAGAAGGAGCCTTCTTGATGTCCGCAACAAACGAAGCGCAGACATTGCATCTGACCATCACCTCGTCCTTGGCGAGATACGACTGAGAGTTGCGCGTGTCCAACGGCGCGAGGAGAAAGTCGGGTGTCGATACGAGGTCCGCCGGTTGGAGAATCCAGAGGTGAAAAGGGCATACGTTGAACAGCTAGAATCCCGAGCCTCGGAGCTGCCGACAGACGGAACAGTCGAAGAACAGTGGTGTGGAATCAAGAATGCCTTTATCACAACGAGCCATGGTACTCTCGGTAAAGTTTGTGGAAGAAGGAGTGAATGGATGTCGGATGAAACTTGGAGGATGGTCGATGATCGGAGAAAGGCGAAAGTCGGAATTGAGCAGGCATGTACCGGGTCAGCCAAAGCAGCCGCCCGCTTACGATATGCGGAGCTGGAAAAGGCAGTTAAACGAGCTTGTAGACGAGACAAGAGAGCCTGGACAAACTCCCTAGCCGAAGAGGGAGAAAGAGCCGCCGCCAATGGAGATATCCGATTACTTTATGACATTTCTCGCCGCCTCAGTGGTGCAAGGACTAATGCAAGAATGCCGCTGAAAGACCGAGCAGGTCAGTTATTGACCGATCGAACAGATCAGCTCAAACGATGGACTGAGCACTTCGAACAACTCTTCCGAGTCACGAATAGCGATGGCCAACAAAACCCGCAGCTCGAAGCGCCAACAGTAAGTCGCATCAATGGCGTCAACTCAGAAGCGCCCTCGCTGGCTGAAATAGAAGCGGCAATCAAAAACATGAAATCCAACAAAGCACCTGGGATCGATTGCATCCCTGCTGAAATGCTGAAAGCCGACCCTGCCCTATCAGCACAAATGTTGCACCGTCTTTTCGCTGACATCTGGGATACTGCAACATTCCCGGCCGACTGGATGCAGGGTATCCTTGTAAAGGTCCCGAAGAAAGGAGACCTGACAGAGTGCGGTAACTGGCGAGGCATAACGTTGATCTGTACAACCCTCAAAGTACTCTGCAAAGTGATTCTGAACAGGATCCAGGAGAAAATAGACGCTACACTCCGACGGCAACAAGCTGGATTCCGATCCGGACGATCATGTGTGGACCACATCACAACGCTACGAATAATACTGGAACAAATCAACGAATTCCAGGACTCTCTTCTGCTGGTGTTCGTTGATTTCGAAAAAGCATTCGACCGACTTAACCATGAAAACATCTGGGCGGCTCTAAGGCGACGAGGGGTCCCAGAGAAACTAGTCCATCTCATCGAAGCACAGTATGAGGCATTTTCGTGCAAGGTCTTGCACGACGGTGTCTTGTCCGAACCAATCCCGGTAACTGCTGGAGTGAGACAAGGATGTATTCTATCACCGCTACTTTTTCTAATCGTAATGGATGAGATTCTGATTGGATCGATTGACTGTGCACCGAACCGAGGATTGCCGTGGAATCCTTCAACAATGGAGCAACTGAACGACCTTGACCTGGCTGACGATATTGTTTTGCTCGCCCAAACACAAGCAGATATGCAGAGCAAACTCGACGACCTCACCGAAAGTTCCAAGGCAGCAGGTCTCAAAGTCAATGTCGGAAAGACCAAGTCGATGGAGATCAACACAGGAAATCCCTCTAGTTTCATGGTAGCTGGGCAACAAGTTGAGAAAGTGGAGTGCTTCCAGTATCTTGGTAGCCAGATAACGCCTGATGGTGGTACCAGGAAAGACATCGAAACCCGGATCAGAAAGGCCCGATTTGCGTTTGCGAGTCTCCGAAACATCTGGCGGTCACGCCAGATCTCTCTACGAACAAAAATCCGAATCTTCAACTCAAACGTCAAATCCGTATTGCTGTACGGGTGCGAAACTTGGTGCACATATGCGGTGACGACGCGAAAACTGCAAGTATTTGTAAACCGCTGCCTGCGGAACATCATCCGCGCTTGGTGGCCTGGCAACTGGATCTCGAATGAGGAACTACATCACCGGTGTCATCAAAGGGCGCTAGAAATCGAGATTCGGGAACGTAAGTGGAGATGGATTGGGCACACGCTGCGAAAAGATGAAAACGAGATTTGCAGAAAGGCGCTAGATTGGAATCCAGAAGGTCATCGAAGAAGAGGCAGACCCAGAAATTCGTGGCGGCGAAGCCTAGCCGCTGAAATCCGAACTGTCGACGAGAATCTTGACTGGGACCAGGTGAAGACGCTGGCTCCGGATCGTCAACAGTGGAGGTCTTTTACCACGGCCCTATGCACCGGAGGATCGGCGCGGGATCAGTAAGTAAGTAAGTAAGATGACAAAATAACTAAATCACCAAAGAATGTAAAATTATTGAAAATTTAAAAAATGCTTTTATATATACTTTTATGCTTTTATGCTTTTTTTAAGACATTTGGCATCAAAACTGAAGTTTCGATGTTTCCTCTGGTCCCCTTTGGTGATTTTCGAGGGTAAAAACCCGTAACTTTATGCGCTTTGAGGCACCCCTAAATCATGCTCGTTTGTGCTGAAATTTTACTCATGACAGTTTTTTAAGCCAATCTACAAAATGTTAGCTGCGAGCCTTGCGAGCCCATGACTACAAAAAAAATACAAGCAACGAACAACGAACAACAAATTTATGATTTCTAAATTTCGTTGGCAGTACCCACATGCTCTCCAACATCTCCGTACGTATTTATCCCGGCCGTACGTATTTAGTACTTTTTTCCAGTATCGCCTCCCACACAAGTACACCTGGAGATCACCGTACCAAACGCATTCACAGATCAACCACGTTTTGATAGACAGCCGACACTTCTTGGACATCATCGACGTGAGATCCCGTCGAAGCGTCAACATCGAGTCAAACCACTTGCTGGCAATGGTGAAGATACGCTCAAAACAGCGCTGCTGGGAGAGGGCGAGAACTAACTCGACGGAACGACTAGTTTGTGTAGAAGGGTGATAGACGAAGAGTATGTCGTGTGAGAGGGAGTAGCGCAAAGAAGCACCCGTCGAAACGTGGAAAATCACAGACAGCGGAAGATGCAGCGAGTCCGAGTTTTCCAGGAGAAAAATCGCCCTCGTAGCCAACGGCGCACAGTTGGTCAGGAACCACACTTTTGCGGTTTAAATTGACTGCATGCTAGAGGCTTCGTTGCAGCTCGTTGGTGTCTTCGACAAAGTTACTGGACTATATTTGCGCTATCTATCAATATATTGATGGATTTGAATTAGTTCTATTTTTCTCCGCAAGGTGGCGCCAAAATATATTCTATTCTATTCTATTTTGTTTATTTAGAGAGGATTTTAACCAACATGGTCATTCTTCCTCTTATAAAAAGAAACATTTTAAATTACATTCTTAGTTTTACAATTTGTTTAGTAAATTTGAACTTTTGAGAAATTTGATCAGGTTTTCTTCGTTCGCCGTGTTTAACGCTGCTGCGATGTCGTGGCCTATCCCACAGGTTCTCCTTTCCTTCTCGTACAGTCTACAATCTCCGATGACGTGGGCCACCGTCAGTGGCACATTGCAAGAAGGACATGTTTGGATGCCTTTTGTAAAAAATTCTCGATGTGTCAACATGGTGTGTCCAATTCTTAGCCTTGTAAGGGCGCGTTGCTCCAGGGGTTTTCCTCTATCGTTCCAGCGTGAGGTATTCCTTTTGATTTTCCTTAGAAACAGATGCCGATTTCCATCCCATTCTTCCTCCCATTTCGCTCTAACCTCTGATCTGACCCAGGTGATGATGTCACTAGCTGGAATTCCAATGGAAACTCTAGGTCCACTCCTACCTTTGGCTGCCAACTCATCTGCCTTTTTGTTACCTTCGATACCAACATGGCCAGGAATCCAACATAGCACGGCTTTAAGTTTCTTCTGTTCTTCTTCTATCGCTTGTATCCATGGGTGCAAGGATATCCCAGAATCTACTGCTGACAAAACGCTGGCTGAGTCCGAAAAAATCACTGATCGGTATCTCGATTTTTGCGCTATATTTCGCAGGGCGTGTAGTATGGCCATAGCTTCAGCGGAGAATATCGTACATTGATCCGGGAGTTGGTAGTGAAGCTCTCTGTTTCCACCCAAAATACCAAAGCCAACCTGGTTGTTTGCTACTGATCCGTCAGTGAATATCTCCAGGAAGTTTGTATAGCGTTGTTCTTGATGGTGTTTGAACAATTGGATAGCCTTCTGATTACTTTCACCCACTTTAAATTGTTTTTTTATAGACCAATCCACGATTGGATTTTCAACGTTCCAAGATCGGCTGCTTACTGCTATAGAGTGAGCAATGGTGGGGATAGTTTTTCCAGTGAGTGTTGCAAATGCCTCCATTGACCTTTCCGTGGCGGGAGTGATTGTACCATGAGGTTTTCCAAGCATGCGTATCGTATTAATAGCAAGTCGTTCAGTAAGTCGAAAGTTCCACGGCAAGGTACCACTTTCAGCATGCATTGACAGAACTGGACTGCTACGCATAGCTCCGGCTGCGATGCGTATTCCGGAATTGTAGGTAGGCATGAGCGCTTTTAACGAATGTGTGCCTTTTCTCCCTATCGTATTTAGAGCATAAAATATTTTTGACTCACCGATGCTTCTAAAAAGATTTAAAATGCTGTTTCTCTGACCTCCATACGGCCGGCCACCTATTGCGCGTATCAAGTTTAAACGGGATTGCAGTGCAGTTTTAGTTTCGAAGATCTGAGACGAGAAGTTAAGGGTTTTGGTGAATGTCACTCCAAGTATGCGTGCTTTTTTCACTTCGGGGATGCTTTTTCCGAGGACCGTAATTTCGGGGACTGCTTTGTGTTTCCTTCTAGCGCCAAAATATAACTTTTTACAGAAGCAAGATACAGGCATGGTTTCTTGTACAAAGTTGTTCATCATACCTTTTACATCAACTTTGTAGAACATTGTTGAGCTCTATGTTGTGTACTTATCTTGCAAAAAAAATAATTTAAGGAAACCTTGCAAAAAATGGGTTTTTTACCTATTCTTGTTTGTAGCTATACAATTCCTCAAATTTCCATGGTATTCGATTGGAATAGACTCAAATGAGATATTCTAGTGGAAAACTTATTCGTTTGCAGATTTTTTCTGTCAAAATCGCAAAAAATAGGTTAAAATTATACATTTTTCAAATTGCCATGACTTGCTTGCGAGCAGTTCGGCTAACCTCATTTTTCGAGAAGTTGTCGCATGTAAAAGTTATTGCGCATGTAGTTCGAGTTATTGCATGTAAAAAATGTCGGTGGGTTCTCGTGGGTTCCTTGCCAAACGGTTTAATAAAGTTGGTTAATTTTCACAAATTCACATATTTTAAGACCTTTTTCAAAGAAAACATCTGCATTATTCGTAGAATAGTTGAATTTTCGTCGTTTTATTACTGCTTTAGTCCATTGCGATGCTTAATCAAACGATTAAGCACATTTGGTTAAATTTATTAAAAAAATAAATAATTTGACACTGTTTTTTCAAATTAATTTTAATTTTTTTTTCTAATTTGATTAAAAGTTAAAAAAATGTGCTGAATTATTTATTCAAGCAGCGACTCCAATAACTGAACGATAAAAATTCGACTTTTCTACGAGTAATGCGGATGTGTTCTTTGAAAAGGGTCTTAAAATATGTGAATTTGTATTGAAAATTAACCATCTTTATTAAACCATTTGGCAAGGAAACCATGAGAACCAAACGGCATTTTTTACATGCATTTAGTAGGGATACTATACGTACTTTTTTTCGATCGATACATTGACGTACTCTTCTTTTTGTGCAATTTTACTAAATGTACTCTTTTTTTGTTGAAAGACTTTTGATTGAAAAACCCAACATATTTCTTCCATTTTATTAAAAAAATTTCACATCTTATGCAAAAACTACGAAAGTAATACAGCTTACAACAAATTACTTTAACAATTTGTTTTCACAATCATACACTTTTAGTCGTTATGAACGCCTTTGATTATGCAAACAGTAATCAATACGCAGAAAATTGAAGTATCTATAGCACAAGAATATTTCCAAAGCAAATTTATTATTGTCATGTGAGCCACATAACCTCCAAAACATTTACAGTATTTGATTAAAGTGAAATAGCTCTATGCCACCTCAGATAGCACGAAATATGTAAAGTAGAGCCCCGCTTAAGCTATTCAATTGGCGTTTAAAATTTATTCTTACCAGAAACGACTATTAAATAGAAAAATATAACCATGATACGCAATACAAGAGCAGAAGGAACCCTATCCCTATGTCTATGTGTTTCGTTCTATCCGAGGTGGTCCCTCCCCAAGCAAGTGGGGTTCTATTGCTCATCCTTTTGCAAACCAACCGGGCGCTAAGATGGAAAAATATAAAATATGTACGTATGTATTTATATATGTTTGTATGTATGTATGTATGTATGTATGTATGTTTTTTTTTGTTAGTTGTTAACCCAGGTGGTACATCCAATTTACGGATTGCATTCCAAGGCACGGCGAGCCACCGCGTCCCCCCAGTTTGCTACTCTGGGTCCATGGGTGCAATTGGACGACTCATGATACAATGCTAAGGAACACTGTACCCCCTACGCCGTAAAGTCCACCTGGGGCCACTGACCTTTATTCCCACCTCGAACTGTTTGACACACTTTACTTCAATAGTGGGAGGTCAATTAGCGCTAGTGCGCTCCAAGGCAATACTCGTTTCCGAATCCCTATCAGCAATACCTCATTCTAACACAACTCGATGCGCAACCCCTCCTCTGACGAGTTAGGACCCGACATCTCATCGTGTGAATGAAGTCCCCACGCAGCGCAACTACTAACTTTGTGAATCCAGTCCAAGATCCAGAAACACAAAGCGAGTGGTCGACGACACTTTCTCTGTTCAAACACGCGGGTAGGAGGGGTAAGCCCCCTAAGCCACGTGTAGGACTCAGACTCCTCCGAACTCACAAATAGTGTTGACTTAAGTCACTACTCAGCGCAACTACTCAATCTTCAAGTCGGGCGCTTGACCACCCGAAGCGCAGATCGAGCTATAGACCACCCTCATCAGGTCACACTCGCGGTTCAGGAGCAACAATTCCCGAAACGCATGTCGAACCCTGACACCTCCGGCGAAATGTGACTCTCGGACACTGACGTGTGAACACGTCCCTAAGTGATCGGCCCACCATTGGCCACCACTTTGCGCATCTACTCATTTTGCGAATCGGGTCTATACCCACCGATGCGCAAAACGAGTTGGCGATCGCTTTCCCTCCGGTCACGTCCGCATATCAGGGCCATGACCCACCGAAAGCGTGTTGGACCATCACGCACACACCCAAGTACTGGTACCTAAGCACCCGGGTGCGCCTCTTCTACCGCGCGGGTTTGGCAGACCCGTCGACAGCCTCTAGTGGGTTTGGTGTAGTTCTCTTGGCCGTACATCTGCAATACGCCGGACTTGCAGACACGTTTCCACTCTGCACCACGGGGAGGTGGAACTACGTCGCAGAGCGTATGTATGTATGTATGTATGTATGTATGTATGTATGTATGTATGTAAATATGTATGGTTCTCCCATCGGTACCAAGGTCCTGCCTATGGCTGCGTGGCTTGTCCTTCGAAATTCCAAATTCTAGGGTTTCCACGATCCGATGGTTAGTCACATTGAAGGCATCCAACCCTAAGAAACCTACAATGGCTGTCTCTCCAGATTAACCCCAGATGCATTCCTTACGGGATTCGAAACCAAAAGTTTTCATGTCGATACCGGAAGTCGAGCCCGGTACGCCTTGGTTACCAGACTCGCGCCAGCGTCAGCGCTCATGAACTTTTTTTTATTTATACACCCAAAACCTATTATTTTATGCAAGTGTTTTAAAAATGAACTTAAAAGATTCACATGGAGAAAATTCTGGCAACCTTTGTTATATATCAAAAACAGAATAAATATTTGCTTGTCTTCCTGTTCCACACTTTCAAGTAGGTACAAATTATAAGCACCTTAAGTGAGAACTAACTATTGCTGCTTACTGATTACTATAATTCAATCATTCGATACAAGTTTGGGTATTACTCTAGATTCCAGGTAGATGAATATAATGGTCAAACATGCAATCTTTTAAGTCGATATCGATTCTTTCGATGCCATGGTGGCACCAATAATAAAAAGCAGTCTTTCGAATGGTTCAGATATCAAAACTCTGCACGAAATTGAGTCTTAAAACCTCCGGTATACAGAGTGAAAATTTACGATAAATCGAATCGAAAATAACCCGATTCAATCAATTTTTAAAAGCTAAAGAATCGACCAAAACTCAAAATTTTTTGTTCAATAGATCGATCTCTCAAATATCGATCCAAGATTAATCTATCCTATATTGAATATACATTAAACGACTAGGGTCGTTAGGTATTCGGCATTTTGAAAATATTGGAGAAATTCCGAGTCCAGGAAACTCAGAAGTAGGGTAAGTGTACCCACCTCCGTCGTATCCCTCTGATTCGTCTTAATTCATGAATGCATGTTTTAAAGCCGAAAAATCACTTTCCACTTTTATTGGCTACTTCTCATGATAAACTTACGGCTGTGAATTTATTTTCTATCACAAATTTGTCACTTTTAAAACTATTTTTTGAAATATTTGATTTTGAAATCACGAAGTAAAATGAATTATTGGCGCACTCCGCCATATTGAAAGTCGAACTTAGTGATCTCCCCAACGTGTTTCTTTGCTTGAACGCTTGCTGTCAATGCATGTAATGGTCAAAATTATAAAATCCAACAGAAAAATGTTGAAATAAAATTAGAAAAATGATTTCGAACTTATCTGATCTTTATACGTTTTTACTATTTTTTAGAGAATGAACATAATTGATTTCCAATTTTTTTTTGTTTTGACCTCATTGAAGCTAGGAACTTAATGCGCTGGGAGATAAGTGCAAAAAGTCTATTTATATTGATAAATTACTTGAATGTATTAAGAATTGCATATAATGCATGGTTTTAAATGAACAAAGAATTGATGGCTTTTTTAGGTAAGTGGATGCTGTTTTACAAATTATTTACTAACAGTACCGTGCATAATTTAATAGACGTTGGGGTGCACGCAAGAATATCTCCAACTTGATACATATCTAACGTTCAACTCCAATGACATTGTTTCTTCAAAATTTTATATTTAAGATTTGATTATTTTTGATTCTATTATCTGATGACATTAAACATTTTCTTAAGTATTTGAAACATACAGATACATCAATTCTATGAAAATTAGACATTTTGAACTTCTTTAATTCAAACAGCAATATGTCACATACGACCAAACGCTTTGCTGCACAGAATGATCACTGCGAGATCCTTGAAAACTAAAACTTCTCCAGTTTTCAGAGATTTTCTGAAAAGGAATCAATAATTACTCGAGGAAAACATTTCCATTCCTGAACAGAAAACCTCGATTTCTATTGATTTTTTACGATGCATGGAAAAACAATGCCATTAATTTCCATTGAAGGTCAAAATGACGAGAAAATTTGGATCATTAAATAAATAAAAATATCAATCAATAAAAAAATCGATATTCGTAGATTTTTTGTACATAAATTCGTGCAAAATTCTACAACATCGAACCCGCGTATATTCTGATTCCTCCCATAGAAGTTTTAAAACTTGACTAATGTTTGCTTCATTCTTGTAAATTCTTAGTGAATTTTCAACAAAATGTGTTTCGTGGTTTTTGACATATTACAGTTTGAATGAAAATTGTCGAAAAGTCTAATTTTAGTTGAAGTACGTCAACTCCCAAAAATTTGAACCCAAAAACATGCATTTAGCTGATTTTTTATGCAACAACAGAACAAAATGACAACAACAAAACAAAATGTAAGAATAACAAAGCGTCAATTTCCGAGAAAAAAAAATTTCTTCTTACGACAATGAGGGAACTTGAATGTGAAAAATAAATAATTAACTGGCTCAAAAGTACGCAATGGATTGCTCTATTTCCTGCATAGTTTCATAATACAATGTTAGGAATTTAGTTCAATGAACGAATTTCAGTTTTAAACCAACATGGAAGGCAATTCTATTGAAGTAACGAAAAAAGCTTCCTTAAGGCTTAAGCCGTTGTCTAAGGGGCCTCTACCCTAGCTAGATTTTTTAAACTTTTTGAAATCCCCTACTAAAGATTTGGTTCAGATCACGGTAGCGATCTTTTGCTTGAAATTTTGGATCAATGTTTTAATAACACTTTGCAAACTTTTTAATATTTTCAGAATTATCACCATTGTTTTTGGCAAATTGAATTGAAAGCTAACTTATTTATGTTACGTTTAAACGTAATTGAAGAAATTTTCTGGACGGGACTTACACTTAAACGTTCAAATTCCGTTTTTACATTTAACTCTTTTCTAGATTGCTAAGTTCAACTAGTATGTATGTATGTTGGTTTTCCACCATCTAAGTATGAGTTCACATGCATTCTTTAGATTATTAAGTTCGACACATCTCCAATGCAGCTTGTGGCCATACCCGGACCCAATGGCTCCGTATGAATTGTTATGTGGTGAATGTATTGTGTTGATGTAGGTTTATTTTGGAAGAACGAGTCAATCAGGTGGGCTAGTTTACTTACAGGAATTCCGGCATCCGTGTACATATATACCTAGCCAGCTAGCAACTGATTGAACATTCTTATTATATAGTCAGTTATAAGAGAAAACACATCTTACCTTTCGGCCACCTACGGGATTCGAACCCAAAAGTTTTCTTGACGATACGGGGATTTGAACTCAGTACGTCTGGCATACCAAAACCAGACCTATCCGCCTATCCGCTAGACCACATTGACACTTTTCTCTAGATTGCTAAGTTCAACTAACCTCATATTTCCAAGAAAAACTTTTGCGGCTTTTTTTGGCAATGAAACTTGGTTCAACAATCGAAGAAAGAAACAAAATTGAGAGCTTGCAAAAAGAACCCTCAGTTTAACTATCGTAAAGGTGTCAAGTAGTCGAGATTTAGTTGAATATCGGACGCTAAAGTCAGCTTTGAATGTCTGAAAATTTATAAGCAAACAACAACATATTTCAACCTCAACAAGTTCGTTCAGAAATTCTTAGCATCCTAAAGCACCCAATCAAAGTCGAAGTTGATGGAGAATGGAGGTTCACATTTTTATGACACCCTCGCATTTTTGTTCTTACTCCCAAAACGAGCTGAGGGGAAGGCAAACGATCTTCCCATGGAACGCAAAGTGACTCGGCAAAGCTGTCGAAAATGAGTGGTGCCGTTACTCTTCTTGGCCTGGAGGGTCCTGCCTGACTCCTGAATGGTGGAAAACCAAGAAATGGATCAAAACTGTAAGCTGCTGGAATCGGTCGGTCGGTGGTTGAAAGTGGAAAACACTCACGTTTTAAGTACATCATACTAGCAGCTACTATTAATTTTATGGAACCCGTTGACTGGTTTCTTTTCTTATCCACTCTCTGGAGCCATGAGTAAGATGATTATATGCTGCATGGATGGCGTCGGTGATTGATGTCGATTGATGACGAGTTGAAGTACGGTTTGTTTTTTTTCTCTTTCAAATTCATGCATTTATGTGCAGCTTTATGAGCTTGTTCACGGTGACAAATGTGATGAAGTTGAGAGATGAGATTTTTGCCCCCTTTAAAGAAAGAAGTGACGCTTTGTAGTTTATATTCTGGAAAAGTTATTCGTTTTTGTTCGGAGTATACTAGATCAATTTTTGTTCTTTGCTCAGATAGTTTATTAAACTTTCGATTCTGTGCGCTTGATGCGAATAAATATTAGCTCAGGGCCATGATTTATTTATAAACTTAACCCTTCGTTTAATGATTTTTTTTTATTTTCTTATTTTTTTTTTATTTTTTCATTTTTTTTTAAATATTTTTTTTTCCTTAAAAATCATTCTAAACAGTCAATACTGATGTTATGAAATCGCTTGGTACATCTTTGTACCTGAAAATAATCACATTTCCGTAGGTGATTTATGTTCTTTCGTTCTTTGATAGCTCATGTTTCTTTAATTGTTTCCATCACCTACGAAAATGTGATTTTAAACAATTTTAAATAATAAGCACATCAAGAAAAAAAATTAAATTAAAATAAGATTTTTCCATTTTTCCATACATTAGTTGTTGCAATTTTGTTACTTTATGAAATGAGGTGTTAAAAAAGTAGTTCCCTTTGCATCGTACTTCCTTCTTGAAAACAAAAAACTGAATTCGTGACCTCTGTTGATGCAAATTCTGTTCTTTTCCTGCATCAGAAAAAAAACCAAAAAAAACTTTGCTTCATGTTATTTCAGAAAAAGAAATAACTTTGAGTCACAGTTTTGCTTGTAAATAAGGCCTAATGGAATACATAAAGCGCAAAGGAAGTTTAGTCTCTAATGATGTTTTAATACCGGCAAAGTTCTTCCATGTCATGTTGGATCACAAAGTTTCCATTCCGGTCTTATCCGTTTGATTTGCACTCTACCTCAATGCTCCGGCAACTATTAATGAAATCTAAGTTGGGAAACGCAAAGTTTTCCCTCCGACTCCATACATATCCTGCAGCTGATAAAACTTATATCAATATAATCTTCCAGTTGGAGTAAAAAATCAACACAAACTCCAGTAATGAGAAATTCTGGCACACATCGTTCGTTTTTCGCAACTCAACGAGACGGTGCTGCACTTACTTCTAGCAGCAGGGATGCACTATTAAATTTTGCTGCATTCTCTCCCGTACATTCCCATACCCTCACACCTCACATGTTCCGCCGTTTTTTTCCACCTTTAGCCTTTTTCATCACCCTTCAAGTAGTTACTCTCGGGGAACTGTTTTCGCCCCCTCAACGATGATTAACAGAGGTGAGCCCGCATGAATCCTGCAGAGGATTTAATTCGGAAA
The DNA here is from genome assembly GCF_029784155.1 of Uranotaenia lowii. NCBI lineage: Eukaryota > Metazoa > Arthropoda > Insecta > Diptera > Culicidae > Uranotaenia > Uranotaenia lowii. The sequence continues at coordinate 127,834,004 of NC_073692.1, forward strand.
TGAAGTGTTTTTCTTTCTAATTGTAATGCAGTGCTTTGAGACGTGTGTACATTTGTTATTAAACTCCCCTTGTTCATATATTTAATGGTTTCAAAGACGATAATCCATATTGATAACAATTTTTTATATTGAACAATTGTTTTAAATTAATGGAAAAAAAACCTATTACGTTGATATAGCAAAAAACGTTTAGTTTTCAATTTAAATAATTTTATTATTGCAACCGACAATGCGTTCATAATATTCATATACAGAAAGTTTGTCAAAGAAATTTTTCACTCCCTGGATTACATTCGCATCTTTGGAAAGAAAAAGTGCAAAATGGTGGACCATCGGCAACGTCTTTTTCAAAACTCAAAAAAATAAAAAAAATCAATGAAGGGGAAGTTCTCGAAAAATATCATCAAATGAACGATCGATAAGTGTTTGTAGAAGTTATTAACCAAGGTTAAAAAAAAACAATACATTTTAGATCAAAAACGAAGTTTCCATTGATAAAATTATTATTAATTTCCTCAACTCTTGAGAAGTGGTAAGTTTTGAAATAGAAAAATAAAATTTTTCTTAATTGGAACTTGACTTAATTGGATATTTCAACTTGACTAGACAGTTAATATAACGAATCTTTTCTGAGAAAACGGTCTATATATTTCAAGAAAACCATCGCTAACACTTTGCTTTCACTTTATACCTATCAGATAAATTTAAGTTTCTTGTACAGTTTCAGTAAAGAAAACAGGAAATGTATTAAATAAAAATTTCTTTACCATTTGTTTTCATTCGTCCTACATGGATGTGTTGCAACGCACACAGGGGTTAGGCTTAAGGCTGCCAGGTTTTTTTTCACACGTATCCGGGCCGGAAAAATCCGGGTTTTTTTTTTTGAAAACCTGGCAAGATCTGGGCATTTGATTTTGAAGTTCTCGACCAAAAGTCTGGGAAATATCCGGGCAAATTTGGTCAAAGTCCAGGAATTACTCAACAAAATTTAAGAAAAAAAACTTGAAGAAATTATATTTTTATAAAAACTCATAACCAGATTTTAAATCGTGTTTTAGGCTTCGAAAAATCTTTCCATGATTATTTTTATAATATTCGCCCAAAAAATATCGTGCATAAATAAATAAAAAATCATAAAAAATTGTTATTTTAGTATGATTTTGACGAATAAAGTAAATAAATCCGGACTAAATAAATCCGAGATTTTTGCAATGAAATCCGAGCAACCGGGCCAGACCGGACTTCTGCCAAATTTAAAATTAAATATCCTGGCAAACCCAGATAAATCCGGAAAAAACTGGCAATCTTGGATAAGCTAAATAGTATAATCACTGACCATACTGACTGGACACTCGATTTCATTTTTTGGATAATTTTTCCAACAGTTCGCAATATCGATTCCAGAGTGCGCATCGATCGATTTGCAGAAATGCTATCCCAGTTAGAAAGTGCCACCCAACTTTCTAAAATAGATAGGCAATTCAGACGATAAAATCGGACTAAACAGGTACATTTTTCCCACAGGGCATTTGTATCGGAAAAATGGTGGGTTCGCCACCTGGCGTCGATATTGCGAACCTGCAGAAGTTGACGAAAAAAATTAGCCAGAAAATGATCGAATTTTTGTTCCAAGTGTCCTGTCAGTATGATCAGTGGTATAGTAATCAATGAAGTTTATTTATTTTTTTTATTTATAGGGGAACAAGGGCAAAACGAGCACCCTAAGCTTACGCGTGGTTTGAAAAAAGAAACACTTGGGACTTACTTGATAGAGGGTTAGCGCGTTTTGGATGTGAGACACTTAAAAAATATGAAAATTAGCTAAAAGACCTGGTCAAACTGCTAAAAAAAATTGTATAGTAAACCCTTAAAAATCCTACGGTTTTTCGACGTCTTACCCCGATGATCCCGAAGTTGGTGTTCTTCGTTTGATTGATATTTCTTTTACCCAAAAGTAGCCACTTCAGCCTTAGAGGCTTCTGGTATTCGGTGAGAAGTAGACTGCTGAAAGCTTCGTTTGGAAATTTCAAATTTATGAATTTTTACACCTCTTATGATATTTTTTGGTTGTTTTCATTGTCGAAAAATCAATAAAAATTTATGAAGCGAATTAGCGTTACGAGTTTCAATTTTGTGAGGAAATTTGAATGAAGTTCTGAAGTACTGAAAGTTCAAAAATATATAACTTTTGAGCTTATTTATTTCTTGGTTCTTCAGTACATTTTATGTGCACAAAACACAAACCTTACTTGTACTTCATAGAAGATATTTGGTTGTACGTTTCGGTGTTTGTCTTTTTTTTAAAGTTGCTATTAGAGTTTTTTTTTCAATTTTTTTTTGTTTTTCACTACTAAGGCCGGAACAAATATAAATTTCCTCTTTTGTCACCTCCTTCTCCCCCTTCGAAATTTTTAAAAAAACCTGAAGAGGGGAATAAATAAAGTCTGAAGAATTTTATGAAAATTTCGAAAAATTTATCCAATATCCGAAAGATTGACTCCGAGTGACAAAAAAAAGATGTGAAATTTGTTCCGGCTTAATTAGAAAGCTGTTTAGCTGTCGGACACTTCATGAAATTATTGAAAGCTGTCAATTTGAAATACTTCTCAATGGATTCAGAATTTTTATTTTAAAATCGTTAAAACCCTTTTCATGAAGTTCTGAGCTTCTTCTCAAATGTAGGGGTTGCAAAAAAGGTGCAATTCGTGTACATTCTTGGGAAAGCTATTTTGGAGTAGCACATCGAAACTCTATGTTATTTTCTTAAAAATCATGCATTAACCAAAGGAAATTCCAAGTGTTTTATAGGCCAATAAATAAGAAATGAACTCATGTGCTTTGACACACAAACTGAAAGTTATTGTTGGAAAATTATTGTATCCAGAAAAGTGTTCATAAAAAAATGTTTTCAAACATGCCAGAAAAATGGCTCACCTCCAGCGTAATTAACATTAGCAAATCGTAACCAAGTTTTATGCTAAATTTTGATTTGCAATTAAATTGAACTACAGTATTTTAATTTAAAAAATAACACTTTATAACCCTAGTTCATCTTCAAAAGAGGTTTTTCTAAGGAAGTGTGACCGAGTTAGGAATTCTAAATCAACCTTTTCAAGTTCACAAATTCATTTATTAAATTTTTATTACAACACATTGACAAGGTGGTAGTCATGTGACAAATTTTTACTACCCCCGAAAGTCAACCGCTTGAACAAAACAAAGTCAAAACTCCTACATCAATTGTTTAATTATCTATTAACCGGTTCAGTTTATTAAATAAAATGTTATAAAAAATCTTTCTGCTGATACAAAAAAATTGTCAACAAACCAATTTCTGCCTCAACGCTTTTGGTTTTTTTTCTTTTGCATAGTGCTCTATTTGACATTTAAATGGGTTTGATGGATTATCAATGTAATTTTTTGAACTGTATGATGTTTTTAGTTGTAGTTTTCCTTCTAAAATGTTGGAAAACTATTTTTATTTTCATCTTTATACTCAAAATTGATTTTTTAACCCTCATCCGCATTAGAGTGTCATTTTGACACTATTGCAAGTTTGAATGCTTGTAACTTTTTTCAGAAGCTTCAAAAAAGAAAAATTTCTTCGGGGACCCTTTTTTTTTTAAAATATGTCTTTATTAGTCTTTTAATCATTACATTTAAGTTACATAATTAAAGTTAAATTAAAGTGTTCAGATCAATTATGATCAGTTCAACTCTTTGATACAGTTAATTTTAAACATTGTTTATTTGATTTAAATTTGCTTAAGCAATAAATTATTTGATTTATAGGAGAATATCCTGTTGAGCAAAAAAAAAAAAAATGTATAAACTTAATCCTAAATCCTAAAAACTAACTTAATTGTAAAGAGAACGAATCTCTGCGATAGAAGACTGCATCGATTTGCCTCTGAAGTTGGAGATGATTTTGTTGGCCATCTCTTCGATCGATTCTATGCCTGCAATCCGATGAAGATCTTCGGTGCTGTGCCAAGGTGGAAGCCGCAAAATCATTTTCAGAACCTTGTTCTGAATCCTCTGGATGGCTTTCTTCCTCGTCGCGCAGCAGCTAGACCAAATCGGAACTGCATACATTATCGCTGGTCGGAATACTTGCTTATAAATAAGCATCTTATTTCGCAGACACAACCTGGATTTCCTGTTGATGAGAGAATAAAGAGAATTAGTGTATTTATTACATTTAGATTGAATATCTTCAATGTGATTTTTAAAAGTAAGATTCCGATCAAGTGTAAGTCCCAAGTACTTCACGTGATCAGACCATTCTAATGAAACCCCATTAAAAGTTATGGAATGATTTTCATTAGGTTTTAAAAAATTTGCTCTTGGCTTATGGGGAAATAAAATAAGTTGAGTTTTGGAAGCGTTAGGAGAAATTTTCCACATTTTCAAGTAATTCAAAAAGGAATTTAAATTTTGTTGCAATCTACTGCGTACCACCCGTAAATTTCGACCTTTGGCTGAAAGCAAAGTATCGTCAGCAAATAATCTTCTACCTTTTCCTTCTGGGACATCAGGAAGATCAGAAGTAAAAATCTATATATATAAAAATGAATGTTTGTCTGTCTGTCTGTTCCCTATAGACTCGGAAACTACTGAACCGATCATCGTCAAAATTGGCATCTGAGGGTTTTTGGGGCCGGAGATGGTTTCTATAATAGTTAAAACCCCATCCGACTTATGGGAGAGGGGGCTCCCATACTAAATTTGTAGTTTTTCGAAACAAATTAAAGTCATGACATCCATTTTCTGGAGATTTTTTTTCCTTTGGGCGGTTTGTTTTTCGTCTCTATGGTCGAGGCGTCGCGAACATACGTCGCAAGAGGATAGTAACCATGGCATAGCATACTGATCGGTGGGAATATTTTGGCGCGTATTTTTGAACCAAGCATATTTTCAATGCAAGGGATGGCGATATGAAGCCTTGATGTGATTTTTTTTTCTACCTGATTCCTTGCTCATTTGTACAGCACGTGGTTATGAATGACGCCTAGATGTGACCCAGATTAACACTCTGCCGATCAAATAAAACATATACATTTTTTTGTCAAAATCTTAAATTGAAAAGTCATGGCATCCATTTTTAGAGATTTTCTTTTCTTTGAGGGGTTTGTTTTTCGTCTCTTTGGTCGAGCAAACGTCGTCGCAAGTGGATAGTAACCAAAACATACTGTTCATATTGATCGCTGGAAAAATTTAACAATCAGGCGCCTGTTTTTCAACCAAGTACATTCTTATATTTCTTATGCACGTGGGGGCGATATGCAACCTAGATGTGTTTTTTCTTGCTCAATTGTACACAGCACGTGGAAATAAATGACGCCTAGATGTGACACGGATTGGTATTTTATCAATCGAATCAAACCCAATTGAAAGATTTGCAAGAATACTTCCATATTTAGTCCGTGTTAATGTAGGTAGCATTTGTTATCTAAAAAATATAAACTTAGTTCTGAGACTAATGAAATAATGGTATGACACTTTTCGGACAATTGAAAAAAAAAAATACTGAAAGTTAAGAATTTACATACCCATTTTGCCGACAAGATATCAGAAGTATGAATAAGATGTTTTCTACAGAGGTAGATCGGAAACATTTAGTTGAACATGTAAAAATGTACTTAACTGAAAAAGAAGATCAAAAATTCGATCCGACACATGAAATGATCAAAACAATAATCCCTCCTGTCAACTTACACGATGGGGCAAGGGCAAAAGTCGAACTTTTGTGAAATTCATCTTCAAAATGATTCAATATGTTGGAAAGACCAGAAGGGATATTCCGAAAGGAAACTGAAGCGGATATATGAAATTCTTAAAGGTCTTTGTAAATGAAGGTCATTTGCTTTGAACAGCTTTCGTTAAAAGTGGAATAACAAACAAAAATTTATAATGCTGGAATACTGTAGATAAAGGTATCAATGAAACTTGATATAACAAACAAACAGATATACGTATTCAATCCATTTTAAAGCCATTACTCTGATGCATCTGAAAATAAGCTTTGCATTTACAAATGTTAACTTAGAAATTTGTTTTTGCCAACATTTTTGAATATTTGACTTTCAAAGAGAAAATTAGAAACGCGAAGAAATTATTTCGATAGCTTATTTTTTTAACTCTAAAAAATACATCATCTAAAGCTAATCAGGGGCTCATAGTACAAAATTTTAGGAATATACTCAAAAAACTGTCCCGATTCACGCTATTGATCGGTTTCCAAAATTCTATTTTCATAAAGTACTATGTGCAATAAATTCCAATATGCGAATCTTTTTCTTTCAATTAGAAATTTGTGTAAACTCGAGACAGGTAAATCAGCCTACCTTCTTCAAGCAGTGGGGACAAAATTGGAAAAGATGGGGGAGCTCCTTTGTAAGTTGAGGATAAAGAGCTTTTCGAAGAAGGGACCATATTTCAAAAGAGGTTTTTTTTGCGTACGGATATTTGGCATAACTCAAAAATAGATGTGACAAATGTTTTTATGGAAGTTCGTAACTTCCTATTTTGGGAAAAAGGTGGAAAATCCATAAATATTGACATTGTTTGAATTATTATGAAGCTTTAAAAACAGAGTACAAATTTCAGATCTTGAAAAACAAGTTTAGAGATCAAGTTTCAGTAAGTAATATATGTATATCATCTTTGAATTGCAATTCGGAGCTCCAGCTGCAGCTCTCATTTCAAAGTTGTTGGTTCTAAACCATGATGAGGTTTGTTTTTTAAAAAAGCTTACAAAAATTTAAATTTGAATATTTTTTTACAAATTACATTTATTTTTGCAAGGTGTAGCAATGCACACCGGGTCAGCTAGTATTGTATAAGATTGGCCCAAGTATACTACCCTGAGGGACACCAGCTCTAATGGGTGTCCTTTCAGAGCATGAATTTTGATAGCTTACTTGTAAGGTTCGGCTAGTCAAATAATTTTGAATAATTTTGGTGAGATATACAGGAAAATCAAATCGAGCTAATTTAGCTACTAAACCTTTGTGCCAAACACTGTCAAAAGCTTTTTCAATATCAAGAAGAGCAACACCAGTTGAATAACCTTCAGATTTGCTAGCGTTAATCATATTAGTTACACTCAAAAGTTGATGTGTAGTAGAATGTCCATGACGAAAACCAAATTGTTCATCAGGGAAAATAGAATTCTGATTAATGTGAATCATCATTCTATTCAAAATAACTCTCTCAAATAGTTTACTTAAAGAAGGAAGCAAACTAATTGGTCGATAACTTGAAGGCTCTGAAGCACTTTTTCCAGGTTTCAAAATTGGAGTTACTTTGGCATTTTTCCATTTATTGGGAAAATAAGCCAAGTGAAAACATTTGTTGAAGATTTTAACTAAAAAATTTAAAGTGCTTTCAGGCAACTTTTTAATAAGAATATAAAAAATCCCATCTTCCCCCGGAGCTTTCATATTTTTAAATTTTTTGAAAATCAATTTAAGTTCAACAATATTTGTCTCACAAGAACTTTCAAACACATTTTGCTTTGAAAGAATATCATCAAATTCTAGGGAAATTTGAGCATCAATTGGACTTACAACGTTTAAATTAAAATCATGAGCAGACTCAAACTGTTGGGCTAATTTTTGAGCTTTTTCTGAATTAGTTAAAAGAAGTTTATCCCCATATTTCAAAGTAGGAATTGGCTTCTGGGGCTTTTTCAGAATTTTAGTTAATTTCCAAAATGGCTTTGAGTAGGGTTTTATGTCCTCTACTGCTTTAGCAAAATTTTCATTACGAATGAAATTTAAACGACGTTTGATCTCTTTTTGAAGGTCGCAATAAATAAATTTTAAATAAGGATCCCTAGTACGTTGATATTGGCGTCGACGAATGTTTTTCAGTCGTATCAAAAACTGAAGATCATCATCAATTAAAGGTTGATTAAATTTATGTTTAACTTTAGGTATTGAAGCGGCTTTAGCATTGACTATTGAAGTTGTCAAATTTTCTACAGCCAAATCAATATCTTCTATTGAATTCAGTGGAACGTTTACATCTAAATTACGTTCAATAAAATTCATATATCGCTCCCAGTTAGCCTTTTGAAAGTTAAAAGTTGATTTTAAAGGGTTTTCAATGGGACTTTGGGATAAAGAAAATGTTACTGGAAGGTGGTCTGAATCGAGGTCCGCATGAGTAACTAATTGACTACAATGCTCGCCTAAATCCGTTAGAACCAAATCAATTGTGGAAGGATTTCTAATTGAAGAAAAACAAGTATGCCCATTAGGATATTCAACAGTATAATAACCTGCAGAGCAATCATTAAACAAAATATTCCCATTTGAATTTGATGAAATATTATTCCAAGATCGGTGTTTTGCATTAAAGTCACCAATAATAAAAAATTTAGATTTATTTCTGGTGAGTTTTTGTAAATCTCCCTTCAAAAAATTTTTCTGTTCACCGCTGCATTGAAAAGGCAAGTATGCGGCAACAATTATAATTTTCCCCATAGAAGTTTCTAATTCAATTCCAATTGTTTCTAAGACTTTTGTATTGAAAGAAGGAAGAAGTCTAAATTTGAGACGACTATTGATGACAATAGCTACACCCCCACCTTGTCGATCAAGTCGATCATTTCGTAAAATTTTAAAGAAAGCATTGCTTTTCAAGTTATTGTCTGGCTTTAAAAAAGTTTCAGTGATGGCAGCAATATGTATGTTTTGAGTTTTCAAAAATAAAAAGAATTCATCTTGGTTAGCCAGCAAAGATCTAGCGTTCCAATTCATAATATTTAAACATCTATTTGGATCCATGAGGGAATCGTAAAGTCATAATAATTTTGTTAGCATAATTAAAAGAAGTTTGGAAAGCTTCAAACATTGAATTTGCTTTCAACATAAGTTGCATCATTTCCATTAAATTTTGATGCAAAAATTTTAATTTTTCCTCAGTAATCTCACCCAAATCAACAAAATTGTTAGGATCAGAAAATGAAGGAGAAGAACAAGTATTTGAATTTCGGGGATTTTCCCAAGCCTTCGCATGAACGTTGAGACTTGGTTTTTTCCCATTTTTATTAGTTAAACCTGAAGAGGGAAACCCATTTTCAACCACCTCTGAGAACGATAAACAACGAGTCTGTGGCGCAGAATCAGCCCAGGTAACATTAAAATCACTTCGGGTATTACCCAGCCGTGATTCCAATGTAGACCGAGGCTGGCTGCGAACAGGCAGGTTGTTTGCCGGTCTGACGTGTGAAGACGAAAAAGAGGAAGGAGGAGAAGAAACTTTTCTGGAAACTTTGGGATTTTTCCTAGAAGCAACAATTTTTGCCCTAACGGGACAGTCTAGAGAATTCGAGGAATGATTACCTGCGCAATTCGCACACTTAAAAAATTCTGTTTTTGGCTTATCACCACCAAAAAGGCATTTAGATTTTTCATGATCGAATGAGCCGCAAAACATGCATCTGGCATTCATTCTACAATTTTTAGTGCCATGACAAAAAGCTTGACAACGACGACATTGCGTAATGTTTTGAAGAAAATTGGTAGAAGATTTACGAAAAGGTTCGAATTTGACTCGACAATGAAACATAAGACGAGCCTTTTCAAGAATTTGCAAATTATTAACTTGATCCTTTTTAAAATGGATCAAATAAAGCTCAGGAGCAAAACCAACACTACTGGTATTATTCGTGTTGGTTCTTTTCCTCATTTGAATTACTTGAATTGGAGAAAAACCTAACAAAGAATTTAATTCAGTTGTGATCTCATCCGGTGTTTGATCGCCAGTGAGACCACGAAGTACAACTTTAAATGGACGATCACTTCTAGTGTCGTACGTAAAAAATTGGTGTTTTTTATTATTCAAATAATTTAAAACCTTTTGAAAATCATTAAAAGATTCCGCCAATATACGAGCAGTTCCCCTTCGACCGATCTGAAAAGAAATCTTCACATCCTTGACGGAAGTGACGATTTATTTTCGAAAGGCATTGAAGTCAGGAATCGTGACCGTTATTGGTGGAATCTTTTCGTTTTTAAGAGTATAAGAAGAAGAAGGTTTCTTAGTACTCTTATCAGAATTAAATATGAATATTTCCTCATCACCGATGTTATGAAGGACATCGAATGAGTTGGAAATTTCAACTTTTTTGGGCGATGGACCTGAATTAGGCTCGGCAATTCGTTTCCTACCGGCCCTTGAGCCAGCCGATGACTTCCCCATGCTGGAAAGAAAAGAGAAAATATAAATAAAAGAAAATGAAAATAATCTTAGCACTGAAAAGTGCTGATTGAAATACAGGTAAGGAAAAAATAAATAATGTAAAATGTTCCTGCAGGTACACAGCAACGATACGATGCTCCGGCGTACGTGTTGACGGCTCAACGGTACAGATGGAAGTGGGACTTCGGGGACCCTAAATGAATTCAAAAGTTCTTTAATATTGCATCTTTACTTTATTTATGGACGAACTCTGGAAGCCTGGACAAAAAAACTCCCTTTTCCGACTTAGAGTGTCATTTTGACACTCCAAAAGTAAAATCTATATAATTCGTTTGAATTATTATGAACTTCATATAAAACTTATATCAATAGAAACCTTGTAATGTTAGTAAAATATGTTTCGAACATTATATACAGCTAAAGTTACAATTTTTCTCGTTATTCAGCATGAAAGAAAAAAAAATCCGAAAAAACATGCCTTACGAAAACTGCTGTAGTTCATATGTTACACGTCCAAAAAAATATTTGCCTTATGCATATGAAAGCTGAAGTTAATGCCTATATCATGAAGACAAGAAATATTTTTTAAAATTTTTTTTAATGAAATGGTCACAAAAAGTTAAAAAAAGTGGTCTAAAAAACCTACTTTTCATTCGATTGCTAGTAAATACTGTTTGAGCGATGGTAGAGTTTTGAAAAAAAATATGACTACAAAATCTATTAAAATTCCAACATTTTGCTGTCTTTTGATTTTTTATGCAACAAAAATTGAATTTACTGGAATTTTTCAAAGTTCACTACTTTGCGCGATTTTTTTACAAATTGAAATTTCATCTGTTTTTGTGGTCCACTGTCAGGTTGTACCCGGATTATCAGTGCTTTTACTTTGTTTGGACCAATCAAGAGTATATTCATTGGAAAGCACATTTAATCTACATTCTAGCGAAGTGCTACAATTCACGCTGTGAGATTTCACAAAAATATGAAAATTATAAACGTAAAATCATTCCTGAATTTCTAGAACTACAAGCAGCGGTCCAGCAAAACGTGTTTGTTTGCTCTCCGAGTAGGTACGGTGGGTGGTTATTCGGGCAGAGAGCGAAGCCGACAGACCAAGAAATGCACGACACGCATCGTTATTTCGTGTCTCGGCTTCGCTCTCTGCCCGAATAACCACCCACCGTACCTACTCGGAGAGCAAACAAACACGTTTTGCTGGACCGCTGCTTGTAGTTCTAGAAATTCAGGAATGATTTTACGTTTATAATTTTCATATTTTTGTGAAATCTCACAGCGTGAATTGTAGCACCTCGCTAGAATGTAGATTAAATGTGCTTTCCAATGAATATACTCTTGATTGGCCCAAACAAAGTAAAAGCACTGATAATCCGGGTACAACCTGACAGTGGACCACAAAAACAGATGAAATTTCAATTTGTAAAAAAATCGCGCAAAGTAGTGAACTTTGAAAAATTCCAGTAAATTCAATTTTTGTTGCATAAAAAATCTAAAGACAGCAAAATGTTGGAATTTCAATAGATTTTGTAGTCATATTTTTTTCAAAACTCTACCATCGCTCAAACAGTATTTACTAGCAATCGAATGAAAAGTAGGTTTTTTAGAACACTTTTTTGAACTTTTTGTTACCATTTCATTAAAAAAAATTTAAAAAAATATTTTTTGTCTTCATGATGTAGCCATTAACTTCAGCTTTCATATGCATAAGTCAAATATTTTTTTGGACATGTATTATATGAACTACAGCAATTTTCCTGAGGCATGTTTTTTCGGATTTTTTTTTCTTTCGTGCTGAATAACGGGAAAACTATAAGCTTTAGCTATATATAATGTTCTAAACATATTTTATTGACGTTACAAAGTTTCTTGTGATATAAGTTTCATTGTAATCGGTTATATATAAAAAGAGTTATGACGATTTTAGCTTGGAGTGTCAAATTGACACTCCTAGTGCTGATTAGGGTAATGAAATCTAATGCGGATGAGGGTTAATGAATATACCAAATTCTTTTATCACATTATTCGATTCTCTGGAATGTAATTAAAAAGTTTTTCTGAGCTTTTAGATTCAAAATTTTTGTGCTCTAGAAACGCAATTATCTTCAAAATAAATGTTAAAATTTGAAAAGAAAAGTATTGTTTAAACTTTTTGTTCTTCCCAGGAATATGTATGTCAATTGAAAATATTAAGCGCTTGATATTATAAACTAGATAACCTGCGATTCAAGGTATAAACGCGTTTTACTTTTTTCTACTTTTTTTAATATCCGTTTTTCAAATCCGCTTTTTTTCAAATAAAATATTCAATTAGCGGGTGCTTGTACAATTAAATTAGTAATTTTTTTTTATGCTTGATAAATAAATGAAGCATATTTACGATGCGTCTTTAAGTCAACAACATATAGAAAAATATGCTTACGCCAAGCGACGGCGATGACAGTTGGATTGAAATTTTTATATCAACACACATCTGAGATATTCAGAGTGGCCCACGTTTCCGCATGGCCCATGTTACCCCACTCTCCCCTACTTTTCAAAGCAAGCAAAAACTTCTAGGGAGTTTGCAGCAAAACTAACGTCAAGTTTCAATCAATAATTTAATAGCGTATTCGTTTATGCCCAGTTTTGCACCAAGCTACTACCAGTTTTGCACTTTTGCAGTCATTTTTCGTTAATGCGCTCAGTTTTGCATCGGTAGTGCCCCATATGGAACACTGAAGATTCTGTCAGCGGTGTGGATGAGAGTGTGAACGGAATAAGTTCGTTTATGTATGGCAGAGTTCCAAATTGAGAGAGTGTAGAGAATGAATACGGTAAAAGAATCATATTTTCAATGTAATATTTCCTAAAATGGAAATGCTTTTTACCTTGTCATTTACTGATCTTTCTCATACGTTTTTGTTCAATGTGTGAGGATTTTGGAGTCCATAGCTTAACTCTCGAAATAAAAATTATAGGAAGCAATAATAAAATTTCTATTATTGGCAATGAATAAATATGAATTACAATGACCTTTTTTTAGATAAGTCATTATAACTAGGCTATGAAAGCAACATTCCCATCACATTAACAATATGATATTTAAATTACTGGTTGAAACTTGAAGTCAGTTTTGCTGCCAACTTTCTACGAAGCACGAAAAAATAGTGTTTTCTACCAGCTTTGATAAGTAATTTTGTTCCAGTTCCGAAAGTGTTCCAGTTCCAGTTCCAGTTCCGAAAGTGTTGCTTAGTTATGAATCTTTCAAACCTAACCTCAAACAACAAGTTTTTGATAGTTCCCGAGCTCTTAACCTGTATAGCCGGTATCGGGGGCAATGAGACAGGTGATTTCTGATGGACGACAAAATTTATGAAAAACCCCAATTTAAACAAATTCCAGCGATTAAATACTATGACATGTTTGCTCGTAGCAAGGTCCTAGCAGATTAAAGTATGTATTTGCTGGTTGTTTTATGTCAAATATAATGATTTGCGAAGATTCTGCTCCTGTGGAAAAGTACAACAGATATTAAAACGAAAGCTTTGGTTTTCGCTGTATTCTAAAACTAAAAAAGAGTAATCTTGTATGTACTCTTCGAAACCTACGACCTATATTAACCGATTATACTTGAAGTTCAATCTCATGATGCTTTTACTTCATAATTGATAGATTTTTTCAGCAGAAATTCTATTAAAAACTCTTTTAAATGGCTAAAAACTAATCAAAATGTGTTAATTTTGAAACAGCTGTATCCACTAAATTGCCCTTAGTTTCTTTAAAAGGAGAAGTATTGGACCAAATACAAGCAGAAATCGAAAAAAGAGGATGCAGTCAACTAAAATACAGGTTAGACGAAGTATAAGTTGGAAAAATTGATCAATACCATGACTGAAAAAAGTGTGCGCCGAGCAATGCGAGATACCAAGAAAAAAATAAAAAAAAATTCTCACAAAAACCAATAAAAAAAATTTGTTTAAATTCTTTTATGAATTATCATAAGATTACCTTCATTTCGTTTATAGAAAGCATTTCTATCAAACGAATGGTTTTTGAGATACACGTATTCGTAACATCAGATGACACCAGAAAAGAAATTCTTCACGACTCAGAAGCTGAGTACAAAACCATAATTAGCCAGTGCTTCAGGAGTTATATCAACAAAATGGAAAAACAGGTAAAATTGATCCAAAAAAAATTCAGGAAATTTATGAAAGATCGTAAGAAATCGAATGGGGTTTCCAAACAGGTTCAGTTGCAAAGTCTCCCCGAGAATCTGCTAACTTGGCAGCTATTTTTTTTTTTCGAAAAAGCTGTGGGAACTTGATCACCTTCTAAAGACCATGAATATTTGAATAGTTTGCCTGGTTATGAAATATTCATGCCAATGATGAATTTCTCGGAAAACGAGGTCTACATGAAATTACGTTCCATCGCTGCATTCAAAAAAGCAGGTCCCGAAGATATTCCGCCTTCGCTGTTGAAGAACTGTGCAATTTCAGTTGCCTTGCCCATCAGCTTGCATTTAAATGGCTCGTTGAATGAAAGTACGTTTCCTTCTCTATGGAAATCAGCTTGCGTCACACCGATACACAAATCAGGAAACCTTCAAAATGTTGAGAACTTCAGAGGTACATCTACACTGAGTTGTATTCCGAAATTAAAGGAAAGTTTGATGCACGAGAGAATCTATCAAAATATTCAACATGTTTTATCACCTGATCAGCACGGGTATGTAAAAAAACGATCTACTTTGAGTAACCTGATGTGTTATTCTTCAACGTTGATAAATAAAATAGAGAAACGACAACAGATTGATGCAGTTTACATCGATTTGACAAAAGCATCGATTACAAAATGGATAAGTTCGTACTTAGGCACCGTTGTTTCCGAAGCTTTTCAGATATCCTCAGGCATGCCACAAGGAAGTCATCTCGGCCCTTATTGTTTGTTCTCTTTATAAACGACTTATGCTTTCTAATACACTCATCGAAACTGCTATACGTATTTATGTATATACTCTTATGTACTGCAAAATGATATCGACACTTTGTTGAAATGGTGCAACGCAAACGGAATGCAAACAAATGCAGGGAAATGCAATTCTGTATCGTTTACTAGAGCACGAAATCCAATCTTATTCGACTATAGAATGGATCAAACTACGCTTCAACGAAAGAGCGAGATAAAGTACTTAGGAGTCGTTTTTTACTCTAAGCTGAAGTTCACATCGCACATTGGAGCAATCAAAGCTAAGGCGTTTACTACACTAGGGTTGATACGTCGTAATACGAAAGAATTTACGGGAATCTATTGTTTGAGAACGCTGTTCAACTCTCTTGTCCGGACCGTGTTAGAATACTGTGTTCAAGTCTGGGCGCCTTACCATGACGTCCATGCTAACCGCATTGAGCGAGTTCAGAATTGCTTTTTACGTTACGCACTTGGAACGCTACGTTGGAACGATCCTGTCAATTTACCGCCATACGTGCAGCGGTGCAGGCTTATTGGACTGCCAACTCTCGCTGAAAGAAGAATTCTTCTACAACGTTTGTATATTTATGATCTTCTGATGGGCAACACAGATAGCATAGAGTTGGTCGAAAAATTACAGATTTGTGTGCCGTCTAAAACATTACGCCATTACTATTTCCTAAGACTTCCAACTCATCGTACACAATATGGCTTTAATAACCCTCTGGAAAATTCTTGTCGGTAATTTAATAACGTTTACCACCTTTTCGACTTTGATTTAAGTAAGTGTTGTTTCAGATTAAGGATTAGTTAATAAGTACACATCTGTGCGACATAGTCGAAGGTGAAATAATAAAATAATAATAAATAATAACAATAATAACATTTACGTAAATTCTGAAACGTGTGACAAACCCAAGTAATAAAAACATATCCAGTAATCCTGCTACGTATCGGGAATCATACTGCAAGACTTTTTAAAAGGCGCAAACTGTACCGCCGGTACTTAAACGCAATACACTAAGATTTGCAAAGGTCATCAATTACATATATAACAATTAAAATTTTGAAGGTAGGAATCTTATATATAAAAATGGAGGCATTTTCTTTGTAACAACATCACGTATGAATGGTCGATCGGAATAAAGTAAAATTTGGTAGAGGGTTTTTTGGATGAGAGATGGTTTGTATAATAGTTTCAACAATCCCACTTTTTATGAAAGGGGGGTCCCCATACAAAGTTATCTCTTCTTCACATCTTCTTATTCTCATCTGGATTAGATCCAAACTGCAGGATGACTTTACACGATATAAAAGACTAAGAAATTTGGTGACAAACAAGATCAAGCGAGCTAAAATTGATCCTCTTTCTAATCGACTTCTAAAAGCTAATTCAAACCAGGAGCTATGGAGAAAATTAAAATTATTCCAGAATTCTAAGCCAACTAAACATGAAGTGTTCAATCATTCCAGTGATCAGATCAATGAGTACTTTGCTTCTAATTTTACTACCGACGACGAATATCTTCCTGTTCTACCACTGAATGAAAATGGATTCCATTTCACTTCAATCGTTATAGCAATTCATTCAATCAAATCCAACGCAATAGGTCCTGATCAAATTCCGCTGAAATTTGTAAAAATTCTCTTACCATCTTTGTTGATTCCTCTTTGTAAGCTTTTTAACATCATTATCAGATCAAATAAATTCCCATTAGTAGGAAGGTAACTAAAATCCTACCTATAAAGAAAAAATCTAGAAGTAAAGACCTTTCGAACCTTCGTCCTATTAGTATCCTTTGCGTTCTCTCTAAAGTTTTCGAGCGTGTGCTGAAATTACAAATTCAATCCTTTCTAAATTCCTCTAATCTACTTAGCGAGTTTCAGTCAGGATTCAGATCTAAGCATAGTACCACTACAGCGTTAGCTAAAGTGCTCGACGATATTCATAGCAAAGTGGACAAGAAGCATCTGTCCGTCTTGCTGACGATAGATTTTTCAAAAGCATTTGATAGAGTCTCACATGTCAAACTTCTAAAAAAAACTTTCGTACCAATTTATGTTTTCACGAAATGCGGTTTCTTTATTGGACTCCTACTTAAAAAATCGAATTCAATTCGTATCATGCAATGATTCTCAATCCAGCTCTGCTCCAGTAATATCTGGGGTTCCTCAAGGATCAATTTTAGGACCAATACTCTTTTCTCTATTTATAAACGATTTGCCAATGTCTTGCAGAAACTCTAACATCCACATGTTTGCCGATGACGTCCAAATTTATTCGCATGCTTTCAATACTTCACCAGACTGTTTTATTAATACAATGAATACCGACTTACAAAGCGTACACAGCTGGTCTCAAAGGAATCGATTGCCCATTAACAGCGATAAAACCAAAGCAATGCTTTTCTCGGCTTCGCACAATATTTCAAGTTTACCACCACTTCAAATTGGTAATGACAACATCGAATACGTAGATAGCCTCACAAATCTTGGTGTAATAATTCAAAACAACTTGCAATGGACATCGTTTATTAATGCCCAGTGTTCGAAAATATATAGAACTTTACGTATGCTTAGGTTCACTTCACATTTTTTACCTGTAAACATAAAACTATTACTGGTGAAAACTCTTATAATCCCGCATATGATATTTGGAGCCGAATTTCTAGTCCGCGCGCCTTTGCTTATAATGAACCGGCTTAAAGTGGCATTACACAGTTGCATTCGTTTCGTCTTCAATTTATCTCGTTACGATAGAGTTAGTCATCATCAATCACATGTTTTAGGAATATCTTTCGATAATTTTTATAAATTGAGATCTAGTATTTTTATCTATAAAATCATCAACTCAAGAAGTCCAACTTATTTACTAAGCAAATTTATTCGTCTTAGAAGTAATCGCTTATTTAATTTTTCAATACCACGTCATTACACTGAAAGCTACAATAATCAATTTTTGTCAGGGGCACAGCTGTTTGGAATGATCTTCCAAACAGTATAAAAACGAGTAACACTTTAAATTCATTTCGTAGAGAGTGTCATAGCTTTTTCAATGGGGGGAATCAGTAAGTTTTTGCACCGGATGTATACTAAGAGAATAGTTAAATTAGTTATAGTAATAAGGAATCTTTGAATACAAACTTAGCAACACTAAATGTAGTATTAAAAAAGGAATTGAATTACCTTACACTACATGTTCAATGAATAAATAAATAAATAAATAAATAAAGTTATCTCTTCTTCACATCTTCTTATATATAAAAATGGAGGCATTTTCTTTGTAACAACATCACGTATGAATGGTCGGTCGGAATAAAGTGAAATTTGGTAGAGGGTTTTTTGGGTCAGAGATGGTTTGTATAATAGTTTCAACAATCTCACTTTTTATGAAAGGGGGTCCCCATACAAAGTTATCTCTTCTTCACATCTTCTTATATATATAAAAATGGAGGCATTTTCTTTGTAACAACATCACGTATGAATGGTCGGTCGGAATGAAGGGAAATTTGGTATCCGAGGATTTTTTGGATCAGAGATGGTTTGTATAATAGTTTCAAGGATCTCACTTTTTATGGAAGGTGGTGCTACTACAAATTCAACTTTATTTGTTTTGATTTCCATAAGAATCTATTCGCGAGCACGATGCAGTTAAGGACGTATAGATGAAATTAAACATTTATTACGATTTATACTTTAGAAGGTAAAACGAAGTTTACCGGGTCAGCTAGTATTATCTAAATGCATAGAAATGATTTTCATTGACACAAATATTTTTCGCGTGAGCTTTCATTGCGCTGTATAAAACAAAATGTAAACAAAGAGTTTTGTTAAAAAAAAATACAGAAACTGACATAAACTAAAGGGCGAACACAAAACTATTACGACACCGAAAATGCCATGCCAATTTTCTTATGATGTTTAGAATCAAACGAAAATTTTAGGGTAGTTTTATACATATATTCACTTCAAAAATAAAAAAAAAATTATCGATGGAGCCTTCAGTGTAAAATTCAACGCATTTTCGCTTGATGTCTTCCATCAAAGTCTTTACAGTATTATCCAGTACCAGTTTCTCAGTTTTTTTTACTTTTTCTTAACATGTTCATCTTGTCTTTGACTGTCTTCTGACTCTTCCGAAGTTCCTGCTTCATTATTTCCCAGTACTGCTCCATCGGCTTCAGCTCCAGAAAAATGGACAGAATTCGTCGTGCTCCTGCAAGAACTGCAAAATGCGCTTCTCGAGGCACTCAGATTGGTATATATCGCCATTTACTGTGCCCTTTTTAACGAAAGGCTCACCCCTCAGTCCGCATGAGCAGATGGCCTGTCAAACGAGATATTTGGAGGCAAACTTCGACATTTTCTTCTTGTTAAATTTGTCGCCCACATCAAACTTGCTCTTGCCGGTGCAAAACTCCAACCCCGGAATTTGCTTAAAATAAGCTTTTATATACGTTTCGTCGTCCATCACACAGCAGCCAATTTTTTCAAGATTTTTCTCATAGAGCTTCCGTGCCCGAGTTTTGGTTGTCCGCAGCAAACATAAAATCGCATTAAAAATGATATCTCAAGTCATTAAAAACATTACTGCGAATCGTAATTCCAACTAACGCAAGTAAAAGGTCGTATAAATCGTTACTCGAAGTCGCATTAAATGGTTTAAATCGGATATGATAAAAAGTCCGCCATGTTTGCAGATTTTGAAGACTATTTCGTTCCTTTTATTTCTCTCGCGTGGGAAAGAGAACAGCTTTGTTGTTCTCTCTGCGACCGTCAGTGCAACCAGATTGCTAAAAATCAGACGGTGTATTCGCAAGAATTGCCCAATGACAGAGGCAGCAAATGTTGTCACTGGCAACGGTTCGCATGCGTTGAGAGAAAAAACTTGTGCTCTCTTGCATTCTTTCAGTTTGTATGAATATGGTGTCAAAATCGTAAACTCTTATCGCTTTCGCCAGAAGTTGAAAATTGTTATGTATATTGCCTCCACTCTGGTAGGTAAATGCTGTTTTTTCGAGTTTCATACGATCATTCTATAATGTATATGAAACGTATGACAAAGTTGTGGAGAAATATACCTTAAAAAATGTTTACTGATTCGATTGTTGCTGATCATTGCGGTTTGGGAAGTTCTGTACCTGGTATGTATGTAGTCCAGCTCTCCTCTTAGCATTCTGGACGTTGCTTTGCGACATGCCGATTTTTCTAGCCAAATCACGGCTTGAGACGTTGGGATTTGCATTTATCATCCGCTTCACCTTTTCCTCCGTGTTTTTGTTCTTCGGTCCCGGTTTTTTTTTCAGCGTGGTCCAACGTCAACGGCTCGTGGAACCGCTTCAACACTCTGGAGACGGTTGAATGGTGAATGTTCAATATTTTTCCCAACTGCCGATGCTACAGGTCAGAAAATTCCAGGTGTTTGGAAAGAATTTGTTTTCTCGACTTGCATTGGTTCACCTCCATTTTAGTTGAATCGAAAAACACGACTTCGAGTTAAACAGCATGTGAATAATACACATCAACAAGAAAGTGTGAAAAATTTGGATTATTTTTACTTAATAGTAAAAAGTTCTGTCCTGTTCAATGTGTCGCAATAATTTCGTTTTCACCCTTTAGTCGCAACAGCTTTCTTTTTAGAATATTTGTAGTCTGGACAACTTATTCTATATGTGAAATGTAAATTTTAAAGTTGTGTTGATAATTTTTGCATCAGTTTCCTGTGAATTCTTAAGATGTTTCAAACGATGTAATGGAAGCTCACGCGAGGTTTTTTTTATTTATAAAAGTTAAGTTCCAATAATAGGCTTCTTATTCAGTGCACTAGTTACGCCGCTGCCGTTGCTCCAAAATAACCGATTTATCAACTAAAAAAATCCTTTTAACCGCTTTGCAACCGCGCTGATGGCTGCTGGCTGGTGTATGAAAAAGTCGAGAGCTCAGAGCAGTGAGAAAACAGTTTCCGTAATTTTTTTTTTTCGTTTCATGCCCCAAAACCTTGCTCGGTTCGGTGATTCCTACCCTATATGCTTGCCTGAGGGCTCTGATGGCGCGGCGCGCTGAGAAAGGTTTAACACAGTACCTATACTGCACCAACAACAGCAGCAAAGGAATTTAATTTCTGAACCACCACACTTTCACCCAGCGCCATTAAGACCCCATCAAAATGCAGCATCACGAACGGGCGGGAGACGTTTAATTAGCGCGTGCAAATTGCACTTAGTAGATACGACGGATCCTTACGGCTGCCTAGCGAAGTCCGGGGAATAATTTCAGCGATTTTTTTTTTCGTCCTCCGGTGTTCTGAAAGAACAATATTCGGGAACGGTTTTTCCAGCACCAGAGAGACGGGGATCGCTTCAAACTTGATTAGAGACAGCCGAGCTTTTTGGGATGTCGGATAGGGAAATGTTTTTCCTAGCGATCGAATGGAAACAATTAAAATAAGGGATTTTCAACCGTCGAAAGATGGATGTTTTTTCATCACATTTGAGGAATATTTGTAAGGGAGAAGATTGCTCAGGATGATGGAAATTGCATTTCCCAGAAAATGCTCCCAGAATAATAATTCCAAAATGAGAATTAGATTGCTGTCGATCAGAATGTCAATTAAAACAGTGTGAAATAGATTTCAATATCCAGTTTTGATGCACCGAACTCCGATCTTCCAATAAGATACTTACTTACTTAAGGTTCCAAGCCGGTTAGTCCGAAGCTCAGGGCTGAAATAATTCATACAAATTCAGATTTCCGACCTTCACACCAAATAAGAAGATTTTTACTTGACAACTATCGAGTGCAGTTGCTATGATGTGATACCTACTTTCAACAGAAACTGGTTTAACTGACCGACCCGTTCAATTGAACCTAACTTTCAGGAAATGGTCTTTCAGTCTACCGTTGCCGCTGACCGTTTTCAGATTTGAGGTGTTGATGAATACATTGGAATGCCGCCCCAAAACTCACCAAGAAGCGTTCGTCGATATAGTTTTGAATCGAAAAGTCCAATCCAAAAACCTGTTGAGAAAGACATTTGCGGTCAAATTCGTTTATTTGAAATCAAGTCCAGCGAACATCTTACGGCCAAAAATGAACTATTGAGAGCAATGGTGCGTGTTTTTTGGGGGACTCAACATAAACAACACGATAAAAAAATGGTGGCCCACAGGAAGTGTACTATGGGTGCCGTGCCGGGATTCGATCTTACGACCATTGGCTTAGAAGACTTGAACGGTATCCTATACGACACGGGCGGTGGTGAAAAGAAAACAACAAACATCTGTTGTCCTCAATAATGATGATATTATTTAAATATTTTTCAAACTCTGATTCTTTAATTTTCCTAAATATTTACCCATTTCTTATTAGAAACATTCAATTAAACTTGATAATTTCAAAAATTAAAAAGCGGATTATTTTTTTCTGTATCCATACGATTCTATTTCAATATCGTGAACATTTTGTTAAGAGCCGCCAAACTGTTTATGGTACTGAAAATTCCATTTATATAAAGGGTGGTACGGTCAAAATTTGGTCAGGGAAAAGCGCGTGCAAATCGGTGAAATCGTTTATTTAAAAAATAAAATAAAATTTCTTTCTAAAGTTTAATTAGTATAAAATTCAGGAAAAATATTCAGTTAGGCTTCTGCTTTTCAAAATCCGAATTGCCGGGCCTTACGCTTAACCCCTGCCATCAGATTTTGTACAGCCACCTTGTCCACCTTCTTTGCCGCAGAAAGCTAGTTTGCCTTGGACTGCTGCTCGTCCTTAGCAGTTTTTTGGTCATCTTTAGGTTCTGCTTGACAATAGCCCAGTATTTCTCAGTTGGGCAGAGCTCTGGCGGGTTCTTGTCCTTGGGAACGTTGTTGGCGGCGTACCACTCTATGGCCTTTTACCGCAATGGCAAGATGCCAAATCCGGCCAAAACAGTAGGGAATAACCGTGTTTCTTCAAGAAAGGCAACAGACGTTTATTCAAACACTCTTTCAAGTAAACTTCTTGGTTGACAGTCCCGGAAGCTATGAAAATGCTCGGAGAGAAAGGTTCGGGTTTCGCTTGAAACTACCGGCAACTCTCTTTGTCGTCTCTGCGGCTTCCGGTTTTCGATATCCCCCCGATCCAGACTTTCTGGCTGTCGACAAACGTTCCTCAAACACTTTAATTACATTTGTAACGGTTGATTTGGTAACTTTTGTTGTTCTGCTTCCTGTTCTTCGCTGTTCTTCTTCCTTGGACGGCATTTTGACAACTGAAGAGTGAATTCCAAAATCAAAATAGAAGCAACATTTTACACACACACCTTCAAAATGAGTGGTGTTCAGGTTTTTTCAATGCAAAATTGAAAGAAATACATCAAGTTGAAATTGACCAAATTTTGACCGTATCACCCTTTATTTGAATTTATTTTAAACCGTATTCCGGATCAAAAAAATTCTTTATAGAAGTGTTTAGTATCATAATAAAACCTTTTTTTATAATATCAAACAAAAAAAACTTCATCAGATCAATCTTGGCCACATGAATATTGTCGATTTTCTAGATGGAAAGAAAACACCGATCTTCTTAATTGGTCCCGAATGAGAACGACTTTTTTTCACTGACCTTCTGCCGCAACGCTGGCGCAAAAAAAGTGTTGTAAAATTCAATGAAAGGAACCAACGAAGTCAATTTTGCCAGCACTTTCCAAAGAGAACCCATTTTCTTTCACGGCTTGCATCTTAAAGTTGGGTAGCGCTAGGGTACATTTACATTTTAATTCAAATCGAGTTAAAACTACACCTGGCTTAGCAGTAAGGGCTGCTGCTACTTGTACACCAGATGGCAATCTTCCAGTTTGTAACCATTTTGTTGCTAGTTTTTATTTCAGCACCAGTACATTTGGTTAATTCAGACCGACTGCGTTAATTACATCAGATGTAATCTTTTTAGCGCCATTCCGTTTCAAAGCTTTTACTGTTAATTGAAGTGCTCGTGCCATTCCGAAAACTTTAACCTAGAAGTTATGTTCTAGCTTTAAAAATTAGAACTTAAATATAAATTAAATCAATCTATCAATGTAACGTTTATAAGAAATTTCAACATTTTTTTACAATTCAACCAGCATGGGTTCGATTGAAAAAAATGCATGTTTGCATTTTGGTGCTATTCCAGGCATCATGCAAATTGATTGTTGGGGCTTCATTTCGATTTCACCTCGCCCGATTTCCAATGTCAGGCTTCAACCAACTGATCACTCAAAGTTCGCTTGGCAAAATATGTTTGCGATGGCTTTTCCAAACAACCGATTCAAATTCTGGAACCACTCTGATGGACTTTGAAAAATGACCAGAGCTTCTAACGATGCCCTGCGGCGCGGTCTCTCTCGGATTCAATTCCCAGGAAGCTGGCCAATCATACGATGAGGCTGCTCTCCTGGTTCCGGTCTGCACATCAACGGAGGACCCTGCTAGGAACGCGGCGGCCTAGACAATGACCCCGTGGTGTGTTCTTACGAATATAGACGGCGGAGATACATAGATGGAGCCTAGTCGAGCTGCTTTTTGAGACCCCCCGGAAGATGCCATCGGAAAAGCCCATGCGATTGATTGAAATGCACGTCTTGTCGAGGGAAAAAATGAACTACAGTTTTGTCATTTTGCGACATGCCGGGGATGTGCGAGAGCGTTCTGGTACAAGTTGAAAGTTTTTGTACTATCAGGGTTTTAGCATCGTTCAGTTGTTCACGAGTTGACGTTAAACGGAGAGTATTTCGTGGATTTTTTTTACAAATCGAAAAAAACGAAAATTAAATTCCTATTTTCTTATTCTTGGTTGTTGTCAGTAGTTAAAAACTTTTTCGACGAATAAAACTTTCGATAAGGTAGGTATTTAGTTGATTCTTCTTAAACTCATGGGAAAAATGCATATCTTTATGTCAAAAACGTACACTGTTCCAAATGTGTAAACTATAAAAACCCCAAACTGCCATATAGAGGAGGATGAGGATACTTGATCCCTGGGGATACTTGATTCCTTAGCTAAATCTCGAAACTGGATGACTTTCACGGATCAAATGTACAAGAAAAATGTGCTAAATGGAGCAAAACAACTATGCTTAAAGCTAAAAAAATTCTAACAAAATATTTTTTTGAGTTATTGAACTTTGTTTGAAAAGTATTACAAAATGCGACTTGAAGATCTATTTCTATCACATTAAAATGTTTCTGACATGAAAAAATTGAAACAAAAAAGTCTATTCAAATACATAAATTGTTAGAGTGCAATATGAACTTCATATTACCGTATTTTCAAAACAATGGTAAATTCTCAACATTTTTCAGATAAAGTTTTCTAAAATGTTCGGTATGGGTTCAATTGATCCCTCGAGTTCAAAAATGCATTTTTTTTTCTTCTAAATAGATCGTGATCGTGATAGATCGCTGATTACAAGATTACGATTATTTATCCATTAACTGATATTTATACACAAAATTTCCTGGCAAAAAGGGCTAGGAAAGTTGATTTTCTCCTCTTTTCATAAAAATAGCGCCTGTAAGTATGCAATGAATAGGGTTTTTTTTTTTTTAACGATAATATTTATTTATTTATTGTTCACGGTCTTCGACAATTTAATATCATTTTAATATTTTTTTTATTTATTATTATTATTAATATTATTAATTAAAAGTAACGATATTTACAATTCCATCTTGCTCGCTGGCATAACTCAAAGCTTTTTACAACACATGTGTAAGAAACCAGATTAATTTATGACTACTTCAGTCAATATTCCAAATACAATTCTCAATTTAAAACTATTCTCTAAAGCTTTTTCTTCTTTTTAATTTTTTCTATTTAACCATTTGAGTTCCAACCATCGATGCCACATTTTTATCGGTATTATCAGTGTATCTTATTCTCACCCATAAAAGTCTCAATATAACAGAAAAAGATACACTGATAATACCGATCAAAATGTGGCATCGTTGGTTCCAACTGCTTCGCGGTGCACCTGATCTCCATGGTTTTGGGATAGTCTCCGCTCCAATAACATCATCGCTTGAAAAAACTACCACTTGTTTCGATCCTATTCGTTCGTTTTCCGAAGAATCATCTTCTCCGATACATCGCAATGATTTCCTTTCTCGCTTTTTCCCCTTTTCAACTCGCTGATAAACTGTTTCCTCTTTCTCCACTCCGTTTGTCTCCGCTACGTTCTCAGAGTTTGGTGATTTGCTTTCTATTTCAAGTACTCGGTTCTGGTCAGAATTTGTTTCCATTTGTACGCTTGCCGATCTATTCACTTCTGTATCACACGACGTTAGAGCCGAACTTTTGAAACCATTCGCGACTGCACTCGCAAAAGTGCCAGTGGTGTTCCGATTAGCTGATAATCTCTCGCCGACATGTTTCTTCTCCGGGCAGTTAACTTTGATGTGATCCGATGATCCACACACGAAGCACTTGTTACGGATTCCATCATAGTAAATTCGTGCTTTAATTTGTTGGATGACCAGCACTGCTGGAATTTCCGATGTCACCTCCATGTGGATTCCTCTAACCCCGCTCCAAATAGGGAATCCCGATTCAACTGGGTACCGTTCTCGGATAAATTGTTGTATTCTTCCATATTTAGACAAACTTATTGAAATCTGGCTATCTTCAATCTCCGGGGGCAATCCAAATACTCGGACATACTTAGTTAATCCGTTTGCCTTCGATACACTTACGTTGACGCTGCTGCCATCATCATAAAGAAAAGAAGTCTGTGTTCCAAGCTGATCCAACGCATTTCTCACATGTATCTTCTCTTTAAAACGCACTAAAATACTGTAATCCTCGCGATACATGGCACACAAACTATCGCAACTCCATCCGTGATTTTTGAAAAAATCAAAAACCTCCGAGTTCGTAGGATTTCTGGTTTGCTCTCCAAACCGAATTTTTATTGTTTTTTCACGTTTCACATCCATTATTCTGAACTAATGTTCGCATCAACCACCAAGTCAAATTCTATAACAAATAAACGTCCTTTAACCGAGTACCTAGTCAAAAAATACGTTTGATAGGCATCGTGTGCTGAGACGAACTGGGGTTGAGACATAGTTTTGGAATATTCTTCTTCTGACATTTATGAATTGTGAAATAAGAATAAAAACATGACCAAAATAGTCAATTTATATTCTTTTTTAAAATTTTGTTTGATTTTTTCCTTCCACGACTTCCACGAAAATGCTTCTGGTTCATCTAGGTACGAGTTCATATATCGTTCTAACTTTTGGAGTATATATACTTGAAATGACACGCTGTAAAAATGCAAAAGACAGCGAGTTGCTAAATTTTTCCGTAAGAATATGATAAAAATCAAAAAAGGGGATCAAGTATCCCCATTCTCTCCTACTTCTTGTGGAGGTGAAAATATTGATTTCAATTCATCCCAACATTAGAACGCGAGCTGAAACAATACTATCGCTGCCGTAATCTGGCAAACTGACGTATGCGCCAACATAACCGATTTGTGTTTTTTGCAGTTGAACGATAGAAGATACCAAACTCGACCTAATTACATAAAAGTATGTTCAGAAATGTTAAAAAATACCAACATAACATTATGAAAACAAAATGACGTATGCGCCATTTCTACTCAAAGTGACGTAAGCTAGTCCGAGAACGTGTAGAGTTCCCCTGACTGATATTTCTTCTTGCTTCTCTCGACCGCCGCATGGAATGCATCAGCCGACATAAAGGTATGTCCTGTTTCCAAATATTTGAAGGTGACCTGATCAGTTTTGATGAGCGGTCTAATAACATAATATGAATCATCAAATTCCAGTTTTGGCAAGAGCAATTGTCTAGCCATTACAAAACTCGACTTGAAGAAGCAATCGAGATCAGTTGTTTCGTGAAAACACTCTCCAAATTCATTGATTTCCTGCCACTTATGGTTTCATTCCACAGAACAGCGTGGACTGCTCCATTCTTTCCCCCACCAAGAGGCGTGAAAGTCTCATTAAGTGCAACGATTCGCTTGGAAAATATTGCATCCTTGAAACGTTACATTCGCAGAAGTTGGATAACCTATTGAAGAATACGCTGCACCTGTTATATTACCAGATTATCCACAGGCTCACTTTCGCTCATGCTACCGTACTCAGCTATAAACTCCATTTTTTTGGTTCGGATACAGCTCAACGGGCCGCGAATATTTGAATGATTGTGAGAGAAAATATCTGGAAACTTTTTTCCACAAATTATGTATTTGGCCATGTTTTGTTATCGTTTAAACTCATAGTGTACAGATTTGATTATTGAAATTTGCTCGGAAGCTCAATAAAAAACGTTTTTGCAAAAAGCTCCGTACTGAAAATTTTACTCGCTGGCGCATACGTCAGATTGCCAGATTACGGCAGATCGGCAGAATGAGAATCAAAATCATTACTCAACAATCCCATCTGATTTTTCTAGCTGGGTATTTTTCCTACTGCTTTACATGAGCTTGTTTGAAAGGTATGTTGTATGTTGGTAATCCACCATGGGTGCACGGATTCACCGCAGTTTCTGCCAAAGTATGGGTTCACATGCATTCCTTAGATTATTAGGTTCGACAAATCTCCAATGCAGCGCGCCACCATACCCGGACCCCATGGCTTCGTATGAACTGTTATGTGGTGAATGTATTGCGTTTGTTGATGTAGGTATATTTTGGAAGAACGAATCAATCAGGTGGGCTAGTTTTACTAACAGGTATTCCGGCATCCGTGTATATACCTGGCCAGCTGGCAACTGATTGAACATTCCAATTATATAGTCAGTTATATAATGAAACACATCTTACCTGTCGGCCCGCTTATGGGATTCGAACACAAAAGTTTTTCTTGCCGATACCGGGAATCGAACCCAGTACGCCTGGCGTACTAATACCAGACTCGCGCCAGCCTATCCACTAGACCACATCGGCGCTATTACATGAGCTTGTTTGAAAGGTGAATGTTTATTTCTAGAGATGTACTGAATACCAACAAATACTGGATACCAAATATTAACCTTTTTTAATTTTCGGTGAATCGAATATTCGATCGAATGTTTAAGAAAATAACCGAAACGATTATTACATTTTCTTCCTATATCTACAAAATAAATATCCCTAATGTTGTTGGGTCTTTATTTTCAATCACATTTTGTCTGGAACCGAGTTGAACTTAAAACATTCAGGATTCGATTAGTCAATTTTATTTAAAGAAACGACTAGTCTGTTCTGCGCTGAAGACTCCTGCATTCTGCATGTCAATCCATCGCGAGCCGGACATTGAATTAGATAAAGGTCGAATTCGAGCTAAAGATAGGAATAACTGAAAATATAGTTGTTAAAAAGTACAATGATCCTTATACCTTAAGCACACCATTATTTCTCCTAAACCGAGGCCACAGACGCTATCTTAAAAAGTCGCTCGATTCATTGGCTATACCTTGGCATATTTTGTTTATGTTTCAGCAATTAAAATTACCAAAAAAAATGTCCAGAAAACAATCATGATAAAAGTTAACAGATCAGCATACTACCATGTTATGATCTCTTAAAAATAGTGTATAGAAAAGATGAAGGATATTCAAAAAATAAATCAAATTTAATAAAGATTCAAAAAAAAAAGTTGTATTAGGCATCACTGAAAAAATATAAAACTAAATAATTTTCTATGGCAACAATTTTTATTTTGTCTCCACTAGGCAAAATGAACAAAAGCATTGATCTATTCTTGTGAACGACAACTTGTTTTTTCTCGTTTTAAAAAACAGTGATTTCGGGTTTTAACCACAATAATTTGAAGATCCGTCCAAATTTGTGATAATAAACTAAATAATATCTGAAACGACTAGAAAATTTTCAGAAATTCTTGGTTCCCGCAAAAAAAAACAAGGAATTTTGTCGGTTCAAATTTCGGCATTCTTGCAATCCGAGCATGATCTGATAAGTTTTTGACGGTTCCCGAAAGAAAGGAGATGATTCAAAGCATTATCAGATGTAAAGAAGTGATGATTTGTAGGGAATTTCAAAGCGACATGTCGCGCCAGCATGACATTCCAATGCGTTGCAACGCTTTCTTATTGGATCGTGTGAACGTGTTTCGTTGCTTGTAGCTTCAGCATAACATCAGCCTAAGTGTAGGGAAGCAGCGCTGAAGCAACTTAGTAGGTTTGGTTCGTTCCCAACAAGAAAGGAAAGAAGAAGAGGAAGCAATATCGTTTCGTGCTGTTTGTTTGCCTACTGTGGTAGGAAGAGGAGGAAAAAATTGCACTTCAGTTGTGTATTTCGAGATTTCTCCTTCTAACACAGTAGCGTTGCTATTGGGGCACCGGTTTTGCTCGGCACTCGACTTCGGTTGTAGGCTCGGAAACGAGTGTAGAGCATTTCGGAAGGAAGTGTGGTGCTCTACAAATCGTAGAAGAAAACGGTGCGATTTACACAGCGCACTGTCTGATTTGAGAAGTGAGGACCAACCATGCTTGCTGGTAAACCCAATATATTTTGTTGCAAATCATAAAGAAATTTGTATCAGATCATTTCATCATCAAATCAATAACTTTCTTGTAAAAATAATATTTCTGACAATTAAAAGGGTATTCTGGCAGTGCTGCTGCTTTGTTTTCTCGCTACCCTCACCGCATTGCTGTTTCTTTGTTTGTTTAACATTTATTTAGTAACGTAAGAATGACATCCTTAGAGCAAGTTCACTGGTGTTGGCAGAAAGTGGTAGAAATTGTGACACATTTTAAAAACTTTGCCATGCAAAACGTTTCAAGATCTGTGGCCTTCAAGAGTTTTTACAACACGTGTTGTATTCTCGCATGCTGTGATGCAAAAATAGAAATATTTCTATCACATACGGCTGGAATAGAAACAGTGCTGTAAAAAAATACAACACCCAAAGATCTTGAAAACATTTTTGCATGGTAAAATTTTCAAAATGTGCTACAAGTGTCAAAATTTCTACCACTTTCCTCCAACACCAGTGAACTTGATCTTATAAATTTTTCATATTGATTTGTGGAATTCAATGAATATGCGATGTCTTCGTGACGTGTGCTTTTATTACAATTTTTAACAAAATTTCAAAATAAACTTAAATAACTAAGAGAAAAGAGCTCAATCAATGTTTTTTGAAGGTTGTTTTGGAATTTTTTATAGTACGTGTATTTGGTAGAGAGTTCCAGTTCGTTTAAGCCCTTACAAAAAAAAACTATAATCATATAGTACGCTACGGTGTCGTAATAAGAATTTAAAAAAAACCGAGTACTTCTTAAGTTTGAATCAACTTGAACAAAAATAAACAGCATCTTATTTTAGGGAAATTCTCAAATGAACAACCGATAATGTGGGATTGTAGGTGTGAAACGTGATCGAAACATTTAAGATCAAATACAAATCTAACGCAGGCATTGAGTGCTACACGAAGCCTGTTTAAAACGCTTTGGAAAATTTAGAAAAGCAAAAAATCACAAGACATAAAATGTGGAAAAATGCGACTAAATTAAAAAGTTTTAATTTTTAATCTGTACTAAGAAAGTTTACATTGTAATTTAGAGATTTTAACGAGGGATATAATTTAACAACATTGTTACTAAACATGGGCATCTCAGTTAAAATTCGACTGAATTTGAAAACCGAGACTAACAGCTTGTTGAATACATTGCATTGCAGTATTATTGATAAAAAGCGAAATATTTGATACATTGCTGCTGTTCAATACAAGGGCCTGTGTTTTTCTCCCGTTCAAACGTAGTGCATTTCATAGACCAAGCCTATGTAGTTTTGCTTCAAATCAAGATTAAACTGTACATTGATTGTTTCTCCGCTATGATTAGCCAGAGCTCGAAGAAACCCTTTTTGTGACCACAGTAGGGCATGAATAAGAGAAAATAAATTTCATCCCCACGTGTTTCGAAAGACGATGAAATAAAATCAAAGTAGCATAGACGAACTTCATAATGACAGTGAATACATTTTTTTCTTTCGTCATTCACTCTACAGTCATTCAATCCAAAAATTCGTGACAGTCAACAAACATTCAATCAGGTCAATTGGATTTTTTATGATTGGATGTACTTTCTATACAAGCAGACAACTAAAAAAAATCTTCCGGACTCTTAGCAGGACATTTGCGAAATCAACTTTACATGACTTCCCTTCCCCTGTACGGTTAAGCGTGTCCGAATGATAAAATGCCTCTTAAAACGATGATTTTAATTGGTCGGCTCAATACTTTCTTAATAGAATATGACCTGGAAAAAAATAATGGAGATCCCTGTCATGCAATGTTTGTAGGGGATAAAGACGCCCAGGCGTTAAAATCCCAAAAAATCATGCGTTGTTTGAAATTTCAACTTTGTCATGATTTCCGAATTTAGATGACTGAGTTTTTCAAAAGTTCACATTCACGAGAAAGAAATTGAAGTGACGTTTTTCGACAGTCAGTCACAGATTACTAATTTGACTGATTGGGCGCAATGATGGAAACGTGAAACGTAGACATTGAAAGGAAAATTATTTCACTTTCATCCAAGCATGTCAACAGTTTTGAGCACTGATTAGAACCTTCAAAATATAATGGAACATCAATGGAAAAATGTGAATTTTGCAATGTTTTAAATTATTTGGTAAGGCGGCATCCATAAATTACGTAACGCAAAAATTGCACTTTTTTGACCCCCTCCCCGCCGTATGTCACAAATTGTAACGCTTCGACGTACCCCCCTATGAAAATAACGTAACGCTGATAATGACCCCCCCCCCCCTTCATCTTCTCATGATTTTTAAAACTGATTTTCGAAGGTAAAAAAATATTTCAACATAAATTTTTAAACGTTCTTAAAAACGGAATTAATATTGATCTATCCAAATCGCTTCTTAGTACTCATTGATGATAACTCTCTCATAAAATAAATTGATTATCTTGTTATGAGTTGCTCTTTGCTTGTAAACTGATGATCTACCTTGTTTACTTTAAATTGTTCAAGAAGCCTAACTTGTTAAGCGAAATATATTCCACTAAGTAATATTCGTCATAAGAATCAAAATTGCATATTTTGAATAAATTGAGAAAAAATAGACAAATTTACGTCTTAAGGTTGAATTGAGTTTTAGGAGGTAAATATACCTAAATGTAGGGTTATTTCACGGATATTTAATACACTTTTCAAGAAGTCTATTTCAGAATCTTTAAAGAGGAAAGATTACAAATCAGTTTCAATCATGTTGAAGCTTACAAATTTAAAACTGATTTTGGTTTGCATATCATTCTGCCAAAATTGCATGACATAAAATCGATACGTAACGATGAGCATACCTCCTCCCCTCCCCTATGTCACAATTCGTAACGTTCGAGTTAACCCCCCCCCCCCCCAGAAGCGTTACGTAATTTATGGATGCCCCCTGCCCTAAGTCATTAATATACATTGTAAAAAATATTGGACCCAGTATAAAACCGTGGTGCATACCTGATGTGATTGGCGAGAGTGGAATACTGCTTGTTATTGAACATTGACAGGAATCGATCAGATAGATATGATCTTATCAAATCAATCGAAGAAATTGAAAACCCAAAATTATTTGAAAGCTTTTTGAGTAAAGTACTCTGGCTTGTACAATCAAAAGCATTGGAAAAATCTTATAAAATAAGAATGAACGATTGAGACTTATCAAGTTCGAAGCTTAAATCAGCAAAAATGCTTATCATTGCAGTTTCTGTGCTGTGGTTATGACGCTATCCAAATTTCAAATCACTAATACGTTAATTTTTGATTAAGTAACTGCTGATTTGTATCTTAATAATTTTTTTAAACACTTTTGCTAACCCGCTTAGAATACTAATTAGCCACAAGTTTTCAATCGAGTCTAATGTTGATTTTTTTCTAATTGGAATGATTTTCGAATTTTTCCAACTACTTGGATACTAATATGTTGTTATAATTTAATTGAAGAAATTGACTAATGGTTGTATGATGCTAGATAAAATTTTCTTGATAAACTTCAAAGGATTATCATTCACCCCAACAGTGCTCGAATCTATTTCAGACAAATTTAAAATGACGTCGTTTTCGAGAAAAGGATCAAATGAAATTGAACTCCAATTTGATTGTAAGCCCATTAAATCAATATTGTCATTAGGAGTAAAAGATTTAAAAAATAGTTTCATTAATCTCTTCGGCTGAAAAATTGTTAGAAGGTTGTTCAGTAAACTTGCTTATTTTAAATTTCTTTAGTCTCTGCCACAGAATTTTTGAGGATAGTTTTAAATCAAGAAATCTTTCATAGTATCTTTTGTTTGCATTTTTTACAAAAGTATTTACTCTATTAAGGATTATTTTGTAAAGATTGAAATGCTCATTGCCACGAAATGTTTTCCATTCACGAAAGTTTGGGCGAAAGAAACGTCAAACCATGGATTATGACCTCGAAAGGAGGAACACTTTCTTAGGGGAACACATATTTCAGAAAGGGTTTTCAAAATCAGATTGAGATAATCTGTTAAAATTTTTATGTCGTCGACATTTTAAAATAAAACCCAATCAATTGAATTAAGTTCAGTGTTAAGAAGATGAATATTAATTCTGTGTAGTCTCTGTAGAAATGGAACTCATTAGTTTCTTCTTTATTTTTATTTAAAGAAGCGGTTTCTAGTCTTTATAGATTGATTCTTCAAAAAATTTGTATTGAAATCGCCAAGTAAATAGTTTTTTCATACTGCTATAAATAATCGGAAAAAATGCTGTGTAATAAGTCTGAACAATCATTATTGGGAGGGTTGTAGAATTCCCCAATCACAAACTTTTCATATCCAGAATATATTTCTAGTAGTATGTACTTCATAGGTGTTTGATTAACTGCATCTATTGATTTTAGCACAACTGAAGCTCGCAGATTTTGTCTTCGACAAAGTTGTAGCCCGAAAATTTTCCGGTTAGTTCCATATATTGAAAATTTCATTTGCATTACGTGAGAACAATAAAAATGTGATATTTTTCGAACCAAAAAACTTTTTGCCTTTTCCATACTTAATTTTAAATCCAAACCCGGGTAGCTGAATCTCATTTTGAAAATATGCAAAAAAAATCTTTCGTTCATTTTGAGCAAATTAAAACTTTTAAGACAACGTGCACTGAGTTATACATTGTTTGATAGGTAGGGGAGACGAGGGCATAATGACATAAGTACGTATTTTTTAAACAAATTTTCATAAGGATTTGTTGCGTACCATCCATAGTATTAATTTTTCGCCAAAAAAGAAATATCCTTCTCATCTTTACAGAAATATTAAATAATAACCAGCAAGGTTCTCAAGTGACGAAAATATTATAATTTTTGAGCACCACCAAATAAGCTTTTATGACCCTTAAATCATCTTCATCTGAAATGTACGCACTGCAACATGATCACCACAATGTTTCTCAATTTTCAACATCATAAAATTTTTGATATTTCACTTTAATCAATTTTAAAACGCTTTTTTACTTTAATTAGTTCACTAGAGGCGAACAGAGCATTTTCAATGAAGACATAATGAGCATTTTCTGCCGGGGAATCTAGCAGCGAATTCAAGTCGATGAAGTCAACTGAATAATAGAGCTTCAGCTTGGCTTGTTTCGTCTGTCTATTTGGCCTATTGGTAAGGTGTCGGAGAGGTAATCTGTAGGCTCGAGTTCGATTCCTGTTCGAGGGGATCTTTTTTGCACATACTATTCATGATTGATTTGTGTTTATTGTTACACTGTACGGCTAAAAGCATCAAAGCATCATCCGTCAAACAAAACACCAGAAACATAATGTATGAGCATGTGTTAATTCATTGAATTCTACAAACCGACCTAGATTATTTGTTATTGCTTTGTTTGATGAATCTACGCCTTACAGTTTAGTGCAATCATGATCATGAATGATAAATGAAAAAAAAATCACCTCGACCAGGAATCGAACTGAGCCTACTGATACTGAGCCGACATCTTACCAATAGGCCAAATCGTCAGACGATGCAAGTCAAGCTGTAGCTCTATTACTCAGTTGACTTCATCGAGTCTTATTCGCTGCTAGAATTCCCGGCAGAAAACGATCATTATGCCTTCATTAATGGTGCTCATACTGCCTCGGGGGGTTTCTCATTATGCCTCTACAGTGACTGGTTTTCAGCTTTCGGCAAAAATTTTTAAAATGCATTTTTAAACGTCTCTATCTACTTTTTCAAGTTCCATCCAATTAGGCAATAGACTATTTGAGTGTCTGAACACGGAACAATGATGTAATTCACATATTACAGCTGTTCTCTATGGTTAAATAAGCGTTTCCCTTAAGGTGGCCATTATGCCCCCACCTCCCCTAATGACGTTATCAGATCTATTTTGCTTGAGTGATTTGCAATTAAATAATGTAATTGCAATAATGCTCCTGATGCAAGATTTCTTCAAATCATTTAAGAATTCAATAAAATAATGTTCACGTCAGTTTTTGAACGAAACATTCAATCATTCGACGCGTATGTGTATTCTAACAAATTTAAAATCGGCAAAACATAAAAGTTTTGCTTAAATTTTCATCTTTTTTAAGATCATAAATCGTAAAATCTGCAGTAAAAATATGTAGAAGTATAGGTACTCAACAATTGACAACCTATTCGCAAAAATATATATAAATCAAAATAGTCAAATATGAAAAAAATAATAATAATAGTGCTCGAAAACGATTTTTGATAAATTTCAATTTTGATTCCAATTTTTGGGTTTCATTAGGATTAAACAGGAGAGTTTAATAACGAAATTTGATTCTCAGTCAAAAATGTATCCTGATCGAATCCTTTTCCCCCATTTCACCTACCAATTTATTTGCTATGATGCAAAGGTGACCTCGGTTTTAAAGCTTATAATTATTCCTTCATCCCCTTCTCTCTTTTGAAATCTACTATTTGACTAGTAGGACGTAACCGGCGCCATTATTGATCAAAGAGAGAGCATCAGTTTTGAACATTGCGATTTTGATAAACAGACACTTGAAATCAATGTTTTAAAATGCATGCCACCATCTAGTTTTAAACCGTCGATAAAACAAAATTTCCTTCAAAAGACTGCGCTTTTTATCATCTTCTCGATCATAAATAAATATAAAAAAAACTTACTAATCAATCATATACAAAAAGTAAGTTCAAGTGATCAATAGCTTATTTATTCACCTTCAATATGGAACAAAGAGTTTCAAATGTATTTTATGCAGTCTGAGATATCTGGAGTACAAACACTTACTCAAAAATTGTCCTACTGAGAATTTTCTGAGTGTCATTTTAGGATTCAGTGGCCGATTCAACATTAAAAATGATGTGAACTGAAGGTTTACACTTAGTTCATTTTTTTATGTATTTCTGAGCCATTACGGTTACTCGTACCTTTAACCCGTAGAGACAGGCAGACTACCCAAAAATGCGGTAAACCAGTTTAATTATCTGTGACTTTTCACTGCACTGCAAACGAAATTCAGCCTTACATATGCAGGAACTTATCGGACACTCTTCTCACCCAAATTGTTCAGTATATTGGCCTTAGTTTGAATGGATTAAAAACTTTTAAGATCGTACGATATGCAGGCTATAAAAAGTCCCTAGATCTAGCTTTGGTCACATGCAAAATTTAGGCAAAATTTCACCACATGAAGAAGTCGCTCAACGAACCTGAATTTTGTAAGGAATTTTGAGACCTTCTATTCGGGAGGAACATGAAAAATCAATGTTTTTCTCTATCTCTATCGGCCGATATATTTTTATAATATCTAATGTTTTTCTTCAAACTTCCACAATGACAAATATTTCTTTTGAAGATCGCATTTCGATTTGAATTATAACAAAACAGTTATAAAGCTTAAACTAAGCTTGCCAGATTGCCCGGTTTTATCCGGGTTTGCCCGGATATTTGATGCAAAATTTCGAGAAAGTCCGGTCCGGCCCGGTTGCCCGGATATCGTGAAAAAAGTCCGGATATTGCCCGGACAATTTTCACAAAGACATAAAAAAAAATCAAAGTTTTTGAGTAAGTTTCGGCAAAATCGATTAACGGTATGGACATTTTCAACGGTTGTTTCAAATAATTTCCTGATTTACTTTTATAAACCTTTAAATGTTTAAGTGTTCCAAAAAGTTTTTGGAAGTCTGCAATTACATTAATAAAATATTAATTTCATTTTTTTTTTGCATTTTTTCTTTGCTTTTATATATAATAACACCTAAATTTTGCCCGGTTTTTGCCCGGTTATTGGATTTGAAAAATTGAAATCCATGCCCGGATTTTGCCAGGTTTTTTTGAAAAAATGCCCGGAATTGCTAGGCCCGGATGGGAGTGGAAAAAATTCTGGCAACCTTAGCTTAAACAAATAGTTTTTTTCATGGTAAAATCAATGTTTTTTGCATACGTACGCTACAAATTTTTAATGAGACCATATTCTAGTGTTAGGATCAGTTTCAGTAAGAAATGTGTAAAATTTTCAGAAATCGGATAATTATGGCCATTCTACTATGAAATTTTATGATTTAATGATGATATATTACAGTAAATTTGAAAAAAGAAAACATGACGGTATTATGAAGTAAAGCAAAAAAGTTATTTCACCCAAGTTTTTAAACCAATAAAATGTTTGTAGGTGATCTTATTAGGCCTATCCTTATTTTCAAGTAATGTTTTAATGAGCCTTAAAATTTTAATATATGCTTACTTTATGCTCGATTTTTTTTTTTATTATTAAAAGCCAAAACTTAACAAAAAACTTCAGATGTTAGAAATCAAGTCAACATCAATTTTTAATCATTAACCCTTAATTTCATGATTTTTTAGTTTTTCTCGAAAAAATTCTCAATAGTGCGCAATGATGAATAGAACATGAAGGGAAAAATAATGAAAAAATATTATTTTCAAATATTTCCGTTATTTAGCAAAAATATTAACTGTTGGAAGTTTGCAACAACATGAAACGCTTACACCTTTTTGTTCTTCACACTAGACAACTGAAAATAAATGCTTATTTCTTATTTCTTTTGCACTAATGCACAGGAACTTCGCAAATCTAGATTTCTGGACATCGTGAAAGTTGAGAATTTAGCTGGGAGTAGTTATGTATGTTGGTTATCCACCATGAGTGCACGGATTCACCGCAGTTTCTGCCTAAGTATGTGCTCACATGCATTCTTGGACCGACCCCATAGCTTCGTGTGAACTGTTATGGAGTGAAGTATTGTGTTTATGTAGGTATATTTAGGAAGAACGAGTCAATCAGGTTACTTAGAGGTACTCCGGCATCCGTGTATATACCTGGCCAGCTGGCAACTGGTTAAACATTATTTTTAAATAATCAGTTATAAGAGGAAACACATCTCACCTGACGGCCACTTATGGGATTCGAACCCAAAAATTTTCTTGCCGTACCGG
Organism: Uranotaenia lowii; assembly: GCF_029784155.1. NCBI lineage: Eukaryota > Metazoa > Arthropoda > Insecta > Diptera > Culicidae > Uranotaenia > Uranotaenia lowii. The sequence continues at coordinate 127,873,613 of NC_073692.1, forward strand.
GAATCGAACCCAGCCTGGCACATCGAAACCAGACTCGCACCAGTTATCCACTAGACCACAAAGGCTCTTGAGAAATTAGCTGGGAGTAGTTATGCGATAGTATACCACCTACTGAGGAACTTATTCCTTACGTTTGCTTGAAGGTGCTAAATGGAAGGCTTCTTACCTATACAACTTTTCTGAACATAATCTTGAACAAATCAACATAAATCAGTTCCAAAAACGTATTTAAATTGGTTCTGATAAAGATTCTAAATCTTAAATCATACCATAACTATATGCCAGTTTTAATGAACAAACTTGAGCATCGTAGAGCAAAGTCTCAATTTAGTTTTGAAGGAATGATCCAATTTCAAATTACATTAAACTTTTAAATATCATTTGTTGGAAAAATTAAAGGAACAATGAAGTTTTTTTCATTCTTCGGAATGAGCATTAGAATATGGAACATGATTCTAAAATTACAATTCAAACTTGAAATCAGTTTAAGAATAAAATAGAAATAAAAATTAAACTAAATTCAATAACAAGAGGTTTCAAATTAAAATCCACTTCCAGAGCTTCCAGGAAAGGTGGAATAGTATAAATAAAGAGCATTCTTCGTCGATACTTCAGTAAAATATAATGAGCATTGTAATTTTCAATCAAATCATTCATTCATCTCTAAGAAAAAAAGCTAAACAATACTTCAAACCTCGGTTATCAAATGTTGGCAGATAGTACTGAATTTTCAAGTGGAAAAATAAAAACAAAATGTATTCGTTGTTTGTTTTTAGATTTTCAAACTTTCTGGATAAAGCCCCGTACTTGAATTTGAATCACATTCAATATTTTAGATCTTTTGAAAATTGTTGTATGCTTATTTTGCAAGTTATGAAGGCCTCTGACAATTTTTTTTTATACAAAATAAGTATTTGTTATACCAACGGGCCGTGAAAATAATCAATATAATGTGTTTTACATACGCTGAATTACAAATACTAAATAAGTTAATTATTCGGGCCCGTCCCAGTTAAGGATGTAAAATAAAATTTAACTCTTAATATAGTTTTCTAGTTTTGATAACGGTTCAGAGCAAAACTTTTTTTTTTTTTACCTTGGGGGCCCTCTTTACCCAAGAAGGGGGGGGGTGCAATTTCTTTTGCCCCCCCCCCCCTCCCTCTCTCTTAATACGGCCTTTACATGATAATAAATCATTAATAACGAAAACACTTTCACCGAGAAACAAAAACGCTGTTTAAACGATGCAAGTTTCGAAAACACACTATGGAACCCATATAACTAGCTAGGGTACTACCGTTGCATGATGTTGCAAATTTGCAACAATTATTGAAAACCCGTTATATCAGAGAGGAAACAAAAAAAATTCTCAAATTTTGTTTATTATGTGAATTACTTTAGTGGGAATACGAAAATATTTTTTTTGAGTCGAAAAAAAAATCTCAATATGAATTACACTAGGCCAAAAATTTGAAAAATAAGGCTTTTTCCACATTCTATATTTTTCAGATTCAAGTTGTTTTTTTTGTACCTGTTAACACTTAAAGTAATTTTTTTTTAATTGAACGTGATCTTGAAGTTAGAAATATTATTTCCATCGAAAAAAAAATTGACTTTGAAGCTAAATGTGCAATTTAGAACAGTTTTAATTAATTGTTGCAAATTTGTAACTTAATGAAACGAAGGGTTAAACTTGATTACATATACATATTGTATAACAGGATTTATTGCTATTTTATACAAATGTTGCATATAAACTCACTGTTGCTACAGAAGCAATTTCATTTGTTAAGATTTGATCTACCTGTACTGAATACATTATAAATTATATCTAACATTTTTCTGATACTCCAATTATTTTGGATTCAAATCAACTTATTCTGAAACTTTATCCTCCAAATCTTCCACCGAAACAACAAACCATTGGAAGGAGGATGATACGTGCGAGTAAATGCTATTCTGCCATCAAAGTAGTGATCGATCCACATGGTGGTTAGAAGGAAAAAAAAAAAGTCAACAGAACATGCCACCAGTTTTTCCAAGATTGATTGACATTTCTGCATTTTTTTCCCTTTCGTTTTTCTAAGTTGTGCACTTCCCATTTCATGTGTAAACTCCACGCTGTTCGCCTTGCTGTCAAGAGATACGTACCAACGACGATATTCCTCTATTACATGTACCTACTTCAACCTACTCTTGCCTTGGCTCTTCTGGGGCTTTATGGAAGGATCCATTCACATCCACATCAGAACAAGACCTAGTCCGTTCTGGGCTGGGTGACGCATAGTTTGTCACACTGGTTTTTGGGCTGGTAGTTTTTGGATGTCACTTTGTCGCATTGGAGGGATGATTTACATTCAACTCTGGAAGGAAACGTGACTTGAAAGGAACACGGCAACAGTCAGCTGCAATTTTGATTCCTGGTTGAAATTTTTTGATATGGAATGAATTGTACTGCCAGCCAACCAAACGAAACAGGAAATAAATTCGTTCGGTATGAAACTTGGCAACCGAAAGCGTTCGTCTGGAAATGTTGCTTCAAACAAAACTAACTTGTGTTGTAGATTACATTCAGTGCCAGGTTACACGAAGCTTATATTTGATTTCACTATCTAGAAATCTTTCAGTAATAAAAACTGGTGGCTGTACGCAAACTGGAAGCTCCACTGCGGCTTCATGTTATTTTTCCATTTTCAGATGGATCTTGGTTGTTCTAGTCTTGACAGGACCTTCTGCTTAGTAGGTGACTGTTTTAACAATTATGCTGAGTAAATATTAAAATATTGCTTTGTTTCACTCTATTTTGTGATATTTTAATCTTGCAACTATGCTCCTAATTGATTTTTATAAATTATACCTTTTAAGAACTTTCTACATGTTGACTGTCTATTTAAGAAGAAAGAAAATAAGAAAGTTTTGAGGGCGTCTGAAAATTGAGCCGAAAGACAAAATGGTCAAAAAGATGTTTTTGAACAAACATCGTTACCATCCTATAGCACAAATAATGAAATTTCACTATGTCAGCTAAATTTCAACATGCTTAAAGATTTATTTAAAGGAAAATAGTTTTTTAATTTCCAATATCATATGCCATAGATAGATGAAAGTATAAGAAAAGCAGAACACTCATTGACCTTTTTCAGAGTGAACGAGTGTCTTCAGAAGCGATTGCAGCCTTTCCTGGAGAAACATGTCTTTGCTGCTTCAACCGGATGGTATCTTGCCATTATGGAAAAAAGCCATGGAGTGGTATGCCGCTAACAACATTCAGGTTGTGCCCAAGGATAAGATCCATTCCAACAAACCAGAACTTTTCCCAATCGAAAAATATTGGACGATAGTTAATCAAAACCGTAAGAATGTCCAAACAGTTGAAGAAGTAGTCCAAAAAAACTGGTGTTCTAGGATGCACTGTAGTTTTATTGGTGAGGCACGAATTTAAAACGACGGCCAAACTTATTTACTCATAAACGGTCAAAATTTAGAGCAGCAGCAGCAAAAGCCTCTATTCTAAAATTGTCCTGGAGTGGTATGAAGCCGATTCTGTTCATTTTGTTCCAAAGGACATGAACCTGTCAAACCGTCCGGAACTGTGCCTGGAGGAAAAGTACTGGGCAATAAAATAGCGGGAACTTCGAAAGAGCTAGAAGACACTCAAAGACGAGAAGAACATGTTAAGAAAATGGAAAAAAAAACTGAAAAACTGGTACCGGTTGACACTTTAAAGACTGTGATGGAGGACATCGAGCGAAAATGCATTCAATTTTGCACTGAAGGCTTCATCAACTAATTTTTCTTTTGATTTTTGAAGTAAATGTATGTATGTATGTATGTATAAAACTACCCTGAAATTTTGGTTTGATTCTAAACATTATAAGAAAATTGGTATGACATTTTCGGTGTCGCAAAAATTTCGTGTTCGCCCTTTATCAGGGCATATAAGTTTAGTTTTATAAATCTTTCCTAACGTTACACCATCTTCTAAAATTTTCTTTACTTATTTCAATATTTCTTTAAGGTGTAACAGCGTCTTGCTGAATTTCAAACTAACAACATACAAACATACAAAACATGCAACATTCTTTTGAACTAAAAGCATTCAACAGGAACTAATGGGAGTTATGAAAATAATGTTTAATGGTGCAGGATGCCGATTTGTAATAAGCAAGACTTGATGATTTGGGATTTGCGTCTTTGTTGTCCAACTACTTGAAAATATTTGACAAGATTACAAACATTTAGTCTCGGCCTCCTAGTTTTATATTAACTACATTCATGTGGTCCCTACAGTTCGGCCATCCTGACCTTTACATCGTCCTCAATGTACCACATTAGAATCTAGTCATGTCGGAAACCTCATAAAATACATACAAAATAAAAGCAAAATTAAAAGCTTACTCTCGGAACATCATGGTCTTAATATTCTAAATCTATCACCTATCACTTTCTTACATCCAGAAACTTAGCCTCTTGAATTCGAATTCAATTTTCGCTTCATGATCCACACATCGCCTCATCGAAGATTAAGGCGCTCCCACGATCATCGGCTCCATCACTTCCTGCCATCCTTCGGCAGCGTAAGTGCCTGGAATAACTGCTCTTTCAGTTCTGACCGATGCATCCGGTCCGTTTTCCATTCTTCCTATGAAGTGCCTTATGGAGTCGAATAAATGCGAACCTTTGGATTGCTGCTTCTGAATTCTTCTGTGACGGGGTTGTTTCAAATAGATTCTCGACTTTCTTCACAATTGGCCACCACTTCTGGATCCGTTACCTGACCTGGGATGCTCCTTGCATCATCTGGCTGAAGAACGTACATCTGCGATCTCTGGCTCCACCACCGCCTGCCATCCTGACAGCGTCAGTGCCTGGAAAACTACCAGAGCATCCGGAATGCTTCAAATCTTCCCAGAGTTTCCAGTTCAGGTACCTTCCGGAACATGAGCTTCAGCCGCTTCCAAATTAGTTCACGGGTTCTTGGAATAAAATCTTTAGAAGGCAGCGTCCGGTTATCCCACTTCTGAAATCTGTCATATCCCTTCAGCTCGGCCATCCTGAATCACAACATCGTCCTCGATGTTTCATTACCTTAATATAATTACAATAAAAAATATATATTTAGACATATTTGTTCAACTCCTATCGTTCCAACTTAACTATCAAAAGTCGCGCGTTTCATAAATCACTGGAAATTCACCCTCAAAAATAACTTCCAGACCAAACCTTACTTTTTTGCCTCTTGCTCGTCTTTCCAAGTTCCTCGACCATCACTGGGATGCTCCTCGCATCATCTGGCTGAAGGAAAACCGCACATCCGCGATCTCTGGCTCCATCACTGCCTGCCATCTTGGAAGGACCAGTGCCTGGTAAACTGGAACACCACCAGCTCCTACCAGAGCATCCGGACCGTTTTCTTCCCAGACTTACTCCATTAGAGGTACCTTGAGGACCAGAAAGCCGTTCCAAATTTTTCCAGAAAACGAAATATTCCAATTCCTGACTTTCTGAGGGCGATCTTCTGATTCTTGTATGCCACTTCTGAATTCTGAAGGATGCCGGATTGATTCGAAAGACTAAATTTGGATTTAGGTCTTTATTGCTTGACGTATAGGAAGAATCTGAACTAACAACACAGAATACGGAGTGGCCTGCTTGTTTATTCTTTAATTTATAACCAATGCTAATCATATCCCTACAATGGTTCACCATACAACTTGTCAAAAGTGTCTCCCAATCAATTCCTTTAACCCCACTCCTAAACAAAATTATTTTGCTAGGATGCAGAGGTAACCTAGGTCCTAAAGCACAAAATAGATCAACCCTTCCTCTTTCTTCCAATCTATCCATTGACTGCTAGGACGTGGCCGGCGCTGTCATTGACCTTCGAAGAGAGAGCATCATTTTTGTGCAGTGTGAACAAGCTGCAAGTCCCCAGCTTCATTCATTTGATCTCTGCACAAAATTGGTGGCCTCGGTCAATCACGGAGTAGCATCCATTGGCTACAGTCTGTTGTTGCACTATCATTGTTTATTGCACTTTAATGAAAAAAAAATACATAAAAATGCTTTTCGGATGATTTTTCGAACTTTTTTTGTGATACCACCCATCATTTTCTGCACAGTACTGCTGGTAACCTCATTCGCCATCTTGCTCCACCACTTTTCCATTTGAGCGGGTTTTTTCATGGTTCTGCCACATTTCTTCAGTTTGCCCTTACTTAACTATTGCCCAATATTTCTCGATGGGACGAAAATCTGGACAGTTTGGTGGATTGATACTTTATTCAACAAAATCGATCTTGTTCTCCTTATACCACTTAACGACATCCCGGCTGTAGTGGCAGCTTGCCAGGTCCGGCCAGAACTTCACCGGACCTTTGTGGGACCGAATGAATGGCAAAACCCTCTTCTGGAGACATTCTTCTTTGTAAACATTTCCATTCATTGTGTCCCCAATGATGAAAATCTTATTCTTCTTCCTACAACCACGGATCCCTTGACAAATCATCAACTTACGAGCAAATTTATCTGCGAAAACGAACTTGAATCTACCCGCAACATTCCCTTTACGCTTCGCAAGGTAAAATTTGTTACCGGGTATTTGTCCAAAATCCATTTTGACGCTAGTTTCGTCGTCCATCAAAATGCATCCGTTGTACTTGGTCAACACTTTCTCGTACAACTTCCTTGCCCCGGTTTTGGCAACCAGGTTTTGTTTCAGCGTCCTGTTGGGGTGTTTGCTTGCATGATACGACCGCAAGCCTTCTCGCAAAAAAAAATTCGTCGAGCTGTACTGTGGTTCATCTTGAACTTTTTCGCCAAATCACGCAAGGAGATTCAAGGATTATTCTGAACTGATCGAGTTACCTTTGCTCGCAGCTTCCGGTCATATGTTCCACTTTAACGCCTGGTTTGTTTTGCTCGATCCACCGTAAGGGTCTCCCGGTAATGTTGCAGCACCGAATTTACAGTCGATTTTTTAGGATATTTCAGGAATTTCGCGATCTTTACCCCTGGCCCCTGACCACGTCGGATTCTCTACGTGAGTGTGCAGAATTTTCTCTCGCCTTTTGCGTTCCATCGTCGATAACTTTTGACTGACTGCTTCAATCTTGATGAAATTTTCACCCCTAAGTAAACAAATCATCCGAATCAATACACTGTCAATAGATTCGCGATGTGACAGCTAGGGGCGCTGCAGTAAATGAAAAGATGCGACCAGATTCTATGTGAAATAGACTTTATGTGGAACTTAATCTACTGAGCCACACCAGCGATCGTGGAACTCGAAGTGATTGATATCGTAATTTGAATGCAGAAGTTTCAACACATTGATAAACTCTCCCAAAGACAACGAGCCATTTTGACTTCTAAGAAAAAAGTTATTGAAGTTTTTTTATTGTCAATTTTTCCTTGCTCTGCAAAATACAGGATTTTGACAAAATTTAAAAGAAATTTTAAACCAAAGGGAATTTTTCATGTTTTTCAAGCTTAAGCCCAATCGTTTTGCAGTCTTCAACAAGGTTGTTAAATGAGTTAAAATCTTCAATATCAAGTACTCAAAGACTTGTTTGTATAATGTTAGAAACAGTTGCAAACTTAGGGGAAAGTGTTCCTAAATGCGCATATTGGGTAATATGCGCATAAGACCGCTGCAAGAATTGACTTTTTGCTCCCATATGTTTTTCTATGACTTTTTGGGTCACTAAGCATCAGTGTAAAATTTGAGATGATTTGGTTGATTCCAAAGTTAGCGCAACGCGTTTCAATTTTGCATGGCAATTTTTATGGAAGAATACATTTTTGCACATTAAATCACCCAGAAGATCCAATTTAGCTTGAAATGAAGTTGATCTTCGATTTTTAGTTTTTACTACTCTTAAGCTTCATTTTTAGCTAACATGACAGCTTAGCATTTCATGGAAAAATTACAACCATTTGAAAATAAAAAATCTGAATCCATTGAAAAATTTAAAAATGGCAGACTTTGCTTGCTAGAGCCTGTAATAATTTGATGAAATGTGTTAGCAAAGGTTATAGAAATCAATAAATTCCCTGGCTATGCAAAGCATTTTATGAGATTTTAATTTTCATTGCACGGTTTCACAGCTTTCAAAAAATCTTTAATTGAAAATTCGTACAAGATTTTTAACGGATTTGTTAAAGTATATGATTTTTCTTTCTTATTCATCTGGAAATCAGGAATTCAACAAATTTAAGCTTTTGGAAAGGTATACTGGAAGATTGAATGAAAAATGAAAAAAGAAAAAGGAAAATAGATTACCCATATAAAGTTTTTACTTTTTTTTTATTGAAACAATAAATCTACGTCCCAATAACAATCTTACAATGAAAATAGCTTGATGTTGATCTAATAAAAACCCCAAGTTTTGTTTTATGTAAAAGACCTTGTTATATATATATATATATATATATATATATATATATATATATATATATATATATATATATATATATATATATATATATATATATATACTAGCAGACCCGGTAAACTTCGTCTTACCATGTTAAACTTTGATTAACTGGTTAATCGCCGCGATGAATTGTTTGATGTTATCATCGACTTTTTTCGGCGAAAATAAAAACGAAATTACTTGCCAGTTGGTCCAAACGTTTCGAGCTACTTTTGGCGTTTCGCTCCTCCTCAGTGGACTTTATCTAGCGATCGTCGTACTGTTATTCGCTGTCTCGACAGCGAATAACAGTACGACGATCGCTAGATAAAGTCCACTGAGGAGGAGCGAAACGCCAAAAGTAGCTCGAAACGCTTGGACCAACTGGCAAGTAATTTCGTTTTTATTTTCGCCGAAAAAAGTCGATGATAACATCAAACATGTTAAACTTTGCGTCTATTTGCATTTTTTTCGCTGTTTGACTTAAAAAAAAGCATCAAATCTTGAGTTGTTAATCGTCTCGCTTTCTTGAACATGTTCTAGTTTTTTTTTAACATATCCATCCATCTTTTCCGTTTGCTCGAATTGTCCCGCTTAATTATATCGGAATCAAATCTAAGAATTTCAACTCAATTCTACGGGTTTCATAAATTATTAAAAAATTCTCTCCAATTAATTTTAAATGCATCTTACATGAATCCTTTTCATTTACATTTCTTTGATTCGGATGCTTTGAATATTGCCAAATGGTATCAGGTATCAGCTTCCCGTTGCAAATTCGATTTTTTCAGCACTCAACGTTACCATCAAACTTGGCAAGCCTTCATAACTTGTTCCATAAATAACATATGTTGATTATATCTAAGTTTTATTTATTGTATACCATTTAGTTGATTTACTCCGCTTTGCTCGAGTTCACTTTAAGGATTAAATCGAAATCAAAATTTTCTCATTTATTGTAAATTCATTGCATATGAAACTTTATGGAAGAAGAACTTTGAATATCGGGAAAATTTTTGGAGTGTCTGCCCAATATTTTGCCTAGCCCAGCACTTTTAGCTCCCGAGTAGCTTTGGATTTACAAACCATGTTCAAGCAGTTTCACTTTCCTCACCTTTGGAAGCAGTGGTTAATTATATCCATATTTTCATTAAATCATGTCAAAAAAAAGTTCGCCCTTAATTTATTTGTTCGAGCAAAAATGCAAATTAAATCAAAAAGACTTGATTTATTGGGTTAATGTTCAAAGGAATTTAATTTGGTTTTGATAAAAAGAGAATATAGGTTTAAATTTTTTGTTATTCAACCGAATTAAAGCATTTTTATTTTCTTTTTTATCCTTAAAGACATTCCTGCAAATTTAAACCATTGTTGTCTGATTTAAAATTTTCCTAAACAGTGTTGAAGATGATTTGCTATTCTATTTAAGATTATGTGATATTTTCAAGATTCAATAACATTTAATTGGAATGCAGGTTTAAACAAATTAAATACATAAAAAAGAACTTAGCTTTTAAGGCTACGATGATTTCATGAGTTCATTCTTTTTTCACTCGGGATACCCTATCTGACTATTTTAGAGAAAAAATGGTATATGTTTAATGGCTTAAAGGCGCGTTGCCATTTGTTTTTTTAACCGTGGGAAATAACAGGAGTTAATATTATTTTTAACACTTTCAGGTCATAATAAAAACTTATCAAAAAAATTATTCTTCTGGAATATCAATCACAAAAACAAATTCAACAAAAAATCAGATCTAAAGTCTCTTCTATGTAGCCAAAATATGTTTAACAAAAACACACATTTATGTTAAGTACGTACTTGAATTCTGTTTAAACAAACAGGGAATCTGTAAACAGTTTTTTGGTGAACAATTTTAAAAAAAGTAAAGTTTATTTAGTCAGATTGTTTATTTGGGCCTAACCATTCATAAATTAAGAAATCATGGATACATTTTTTGTAAATGTTGAACGTTTGCACCTTTTGCATTCGCCCTTTAAATGAACATCAACCCTATATATCTAATCCATTTCAAAGGACAGGCTCTTGTTCAGTTCATGTGTCTGTTCATTTGCAACGGATTTTGTGGTTGCTCTATAAATTTAAAGGCGCTCGATACAACTTCTGTGAAACACATTTGCACATGAGCGAAAGCTTATTGGATTATAATCCAAATCTTTCCACTTTTCTTTTTTCAAATGTCCGCAAAGAGTCATACCATTATTTCATATGCATCAGTACTAAATTCATATTATTCAGACAACAATTCCTTCTTTAAATAACACGAATTAAAGTTTAATTTTTTCAAATCGTTTAAATGGTTTTGGTTTGATCGGTAAAATATCAATCTGGATCAAATGTAGGCGTCATTCATTACTATGTGCTGTACAAATCATCTAGGAATCAAGAAGAAAAAACACATCTAGGCTTCATATGGCCACCACATGCATTGAAATTATGCTTGGTTGAGAAATGCGCGCCCAAATATTTCCACTAAACAGTATGCTATGCCATAGTTACTAACCTCCTACGACGTTGCTCACGACGCCTCGACCATGGAGACGAAAAACAAACCGCCCGGCGCCCAAAAGAAAGAAAATCTCGAAAAAATTGAAGGCCATGACTTTAATTTGATTCAATTTGTTACAAATTTAATGATAACGGACAATCGATGCGACTTTTTGTTGTTTTTATTCGATATAAACCGATTCGCACGCCCACAGAATATTCTAAAAATAATATCATTTGAATCGGTTGGGTCATTCCGGAGGAGTAGTACTACAAACACCGTTACAAGAGAATTTTATATAATAGATATATATAAGATGAATAAGAGATAACTTTGTATGGGGACCCTCCTTTCATAAAAAGTGAGATTCTTGAAACTATTATACAAACCATCTCTGACCCAAAAAACCCTCGGATACCAAATTTCACTTCATTCCGATCGACCATTCATACGTGATATTATCACAAAGAAAACGCCTCCATTTTTATATATAAGAAGATAAGAGATAACTTTGTATGGGGACCCTCCTTTCATAAAAAGTGAAATTCTTGAAACTATTATACAAACCATCTCTGACCCAAAAAACCCTCGGATACCAAATTTCACTTCATTCCGATCGACCATTCATACGTGATGTTATCACAAAGAAAACGCCTCCATTTTTATATATAAGATATATATATATATATATATATATATATATATATATATATATATATATATATATATATATATATATATATATATATATATATATATATATATATATATATATATATATATATATATATATATATATATATATATATATATATATATATATATATATATATATATAAAATTTTGCCAAAATTTTAGCTTTGACGTATGCTTTACATCAGTTTCTATCATTTTCAATGAAATTTTACGAATATATTGCAAGTACTAAAATATAGCTTAAAACATAAATATGCGCATTTAACCCGCCCGGTTTCGGAAATAAACTATTTTCACAACTTTTATTATAAAATCTTTTTTTTTTAACTGTAAGAGATATTAATAGAAAAATAGTTCTAACGTATATAAAACAGATGAACGCTTATGTGCATATAAGTTTCAGACTTTTATCTATTGGAATAAGAGAGAGAAAAAATATTGGGGAAAAGCAGCAGCCTATTAAGCAGAAAACTGATTTAATCAAATATTACATCGTATATGTGTACAAAAACTAAACACACATGAGCAGGCATCCTTTTCCTATACATTCGAGTAATTTTTACATTGAAATTTCCTTCAGTTTTCGAGAAAACGATTTTATTAAATGTGTTGTCTAAAATGCCAAACCTCAAACATTGCAGGCTAAATGCGCCTGTTTATGTTTTGGGCAAAATTTCTATTTTTTTGGTAATATTTCCGTATAATTCCATTGAAAATGTTAGGAACTAATAACTTTCATAGGACAAAGCTAAAGTTTTATAAAAATCTATTTCTTTTATTATTTTATAGAATAAAACTAAATTTAGGGTTGACAAAGTAAGGAGGCAGTTCATTCATAAGAAAAACTTTATCAAATCTTTGTTGAGATCTTCAAATCTCTTCTAAGATGTTAATTAGAGCTTAGATTCATAGTTTTCTTAGTAAAAATTATATATTTATTCAATTTGACCTTTTATTTTAGGATAGAGGCATTTAAAAAAAACACTCTCTTATTCCACTTTATAATCATTATGAAACCATCATAAAACCTTTACTTTGTTTTACTTTTAAAGTTCATGGGAAAAAGAATCAAAAACCACTCTTTTTTTTTGTTTTTAGCTTCTTTACGTATAATTTTCAAAAGTCAAAATATTGCATCAAAAGGTTTCAAAACCTAACAGTTTTCGGCACAAAAACGCTAATCTGCTAACCGCTAGTTAGTCCGCTATCTTTTTGTTGGCGGTTTAGTTTTGCCGCTAAGTTTTGATTGATCTAGCGAATTAATAAGGTCCGCTATTTTTTTGTTCCGCTAATTTAAGACCGCTAACTCCCATATACTTGTTTCAATCTCTCGAATTATTAGTGATAGAATAAACTTTTTGTCATTAATCAAATCGAGGTGACATTGAGCATCATAAATTGGATTCATTGAAGGAATGCGTACTGAATTTAGAGGAAAGTCATATTTAGTGTCATTTTCCCGTCTTTTGACACGCAGCATTTACAGAAGAAGATAACAATAAAAGCGGTTGAACAGTATAAAACTATGTTTAACATCCCTTAATCAGCTTTTGTTTTAAAGTGGTTGAGATATTTACTTTTTACAATACAATTTGTTAGAGATTTTACAGATCAGCTCATATAAAAATTAGATAAAATCACCGTAGAACGAATTGACATTGTTGAGTTGTTTATAGTTCATCATAAAATTCAAAAAGTAATTGTTAAAATGTTCACGTTTGACAATGCTCCTACAAGCTTAAAAAAAGGGATATCATGTTAAAGATTCCAAATGAGGATAATGTGGATACTTTCATAAAATCGATAAATGGAGTTAGTTTTTAACCAAAATTTAAAAAAATAGCTCCCATCTTCCACATTCTATTTTTTTTTTGCTCTGGTTTTTTGTTACAAATTCGTTTTTTTTTTTAGAACACAGCGAGATTTTTGACAGTTATGTTTTGCTGCTTATAAAAAAATTCTATCAATTTATCAAATTTATCGAAATGAAACTTTTTTTGTTCCTGCTTGGGAAGTTAAAAAATCGAAGGGGGAAAGGTATTACTGTCTGGACCAGAGGGGGCCAAACCTAAGCCCTCGAGTCCCTGATCGTTCCTCTGGAGACTCAGTGGAGGGTGGGCACACAAGGCCTTCTTTTCTGGCTAGCTCGATCTTGAGCAGGAACGGAGCTCCTCAAGGTCGGCTTTTACAAAATTGCTGATCGCGGACTCTTCGGAATGATTAAACACACTATCTCTGCAAAATTAGAGTTTTTAGTTTTTTATTAGAATACCTGTGTGTTGTGTGTGTCGTGTGCTTCGTTGGGCCGGCCTTCGCTGCTGATGATACTTCTCGAAACGCTCGGGGATCTAGAGATGATGTGGCTAGGCAGCTGTCGAGAATTGGCGGTAACTCTGCCAATTCCTCTTCAGCTCCTCAGGCCGGAACGGATCCGTTGAATCCGTTCAGCCTACCGATGGCGCACGGAATGCAATTAGTCCCGGATGGGCGCCTGCTCTTCTGGTCTCAATAGCAGTACCAGATGCGGACTTCGACGATTCGACGAAGCCCCAGAATGCATGGACCAGATTAGACTTTTGGGTCCTAGTGGAAATAACAAATTATGAGTCTCCAACGAGGGCTACCGGGATTTCCTTTAACTCGCGCTTTACCTGATTCGTACTCTCGCACAATCACTTCTTGTCTTCCGCTGTGCACGTTTCTTGTTAGATATGTAAGACTTTTAACTTTGTCTTTTAACCTGTTTATTGTGTTTTTAGGTTAGGTTTTAAAGAAATGACGATCTTTATCAGGATCCTTACGTCTTGGCGGCTAAAGCGGAAAAAAATCTTCTTTTTCTTGTTATCGGTAGATCCTCTCGACCCATACAAATTATACCACTTAATTCTGGACTAAAATATTTTAATTTGTGCGTTCTCTGTCGTTCCATTCTAGTACCTCCATCTCGTGTATTTGTTTAAGTGTGCCTCTGTTAACAAGTTGTGTTCTTGTGAGTCCTGCATTTTTAAACCTAGTAAACTATCTTGCTCTGATGATTATTAATAAATGAACAAATAACAATTACCAATTTATATTTATTTTAAAGGAAAAAGTAAAGAAAGATTAAATTAAGCCAAACTTAAATGAGTTGAATATCGCAACGGTAACAAAGGGCGTTCCAAAGAAAAATTTGATATTTGTTCCTGCCTAATGTTGTTCAACAGTGAGCGATTAGTGATTAGCGCTTTAAGCTTTGAAGGAGTAAGCGATTTAACTAGCGGCGCTAAATTTTCAGTTAGCGATGCCGAACACTGAAACCCTGTATGCATTTTTATTTATTTTTTTTTTGAGCTGCTTAATACACATAATTCTATCTTACTTTATGTTCAAAGCGCATCACTTTCAATGTACATTGATTAGCACTAAACGTACCGGAGGCGGCCAAATGACCGTTTTGGAACTTTAAATGATGATTTCGCCTCATATAATTTAACGACAGGACTATATTCTTATTTTTAAAATGCACGTATTTTTGCATTTTTAAAATTTGTGTTGCGGTTTTCGAACAACGCGTGTGGTAAACCTATTTATACCGCGAGCGGTCTAATGACGGCAAACACCATTTTCGCTGAAACTCTCTTGTTTCTCAACCAATTTCTACAAAAGTTATAGTTTTGAAAAGCTTATAACGTGACTCAAATATGCTTCTCAAACTACACGGCTACAATCAATTATTTTAAAGTTATTTAAAGTCCAAGAACTTTTTTATGAAAAAAAAACCTGTCTCAGGAAAAAGGCTGTAAATCAGGTCATTAGTGCTCTAAAAAAATTTCACTTAGCGTCTGAGAAAGCTGAAGTTAAAAAACTATATGTTGCTTATATTGAACTTTTTTTATTTTTTAAGACCACGGCCACAAAATATGTAGAAAAGGTGTGTAAAACTTTTCAATCAATCAACCGCCAAAGCTGTTCCTGATACAGTAGAAAAATTTTAAAAAGTAAACTGGAAAGTTGACGTAATTTGTCACATTTTTTCATACTTAGATTTTTGAAATACGAAATACCAAATTTATGACGGCTTTTCAAAGGTAGCTGTTTATCGAGCTTTTTTATCATCTGGATTTTCTGATACAATTCCTTCACTTAAATTCAGCTTTGCACTGGATTTTGAGTATGTTAACGTAAGGTTTAGGCAATAAAACTATACGCACAAAAAAGCAATTTTTATATCGGTTCTAGTGATATAACTGCATTGGCGATGCAATGCTTGACAAAAATATAATAATTATATTTCTGAAAGTAAAACCAGAAAATTTAGAAATTTGAGAAACCTATTTGAGTCACGTTATAAGCTTTTCAAAACTCTAAATTTTGTAGAAATTGGTTGAGAATCAAGAGAGTGGTGTTTGCTGTCATTTGACCGCTCGCGGTATGTTTAGTGTTAGATATGTTTTCTTATTTCTTCAAATGGCCATATGCGCATTTAACCCGATAGGCCCATTTATGAACACTTTCCCCTTCTTCTATGGAACCAAAAATCCTGTTCCCTTGTATTATCATTCGCACGTGATGACGCAGTAGGCTTTATCTCATAAGTGCGAAAAATCTTATTTAGTCTTTGGCTCTATCATTGCTCATCAGACGTATTATCTTGCATCCGGCTAAAGCTATCAGAAGTATTATCTTGCCATCCGGACATTCAATGGAAGATAGAAATAAATGCTGAAGGATCAGTGAAGAATTGAAGATAATGAAATATTTTGTTGACACGACTAGGTTTTTCCGACTTCAAACTTCCATGACTGGGCCATGATAAACAATTGGAATTTCTTAGTCAGTAATGAAAAACAGTCTTCGAAAAAACTATCTGAAGTATTCAACCCGGTTAATGTTAGGGTTACCAGTTGTATATTACTAAGTTTAAACCCATTATCATCAAAATGCTCTTCCATGTAAAATTTTCCATTCTTGCCTAATTACTATGTCATATTTTAGGGGAAAAAAAATATAGTTTTTAATATTTAAAAACTTGGTTTAAGAATTTCAAGCCATCAAGCACACAATACGATTTCATTGCCGCTAATCCACTTGGTCATTTCCGAACCGGTTTCGTTCAGCATGAACATCTCAGCGACGTATAGGTTCACGAGACCAAAATAAGATCTAGCCGAGCAGAAAACAACAACAAATCGTTATCTCTACGGAACGCTCCTAGAAAACCGGCTTCAGTGTGCGCCGGAACGCCATCGCGAGTGCATCGCTGCAAATCTAAAGCAAATCAGTCGAAGTACCCATCAACGGCGTGTGCGCGAGTGCGTGTTACGTAGTCGATTACGCGATCAATTTGAAGCATCATCATGTCCGAACTGAACACGCTGCTCTATGGAGTGTTGACGTTCCTCATATTCGCTCCCTTCTTGCAGTGGTTGGTCAAGCGGATACGCCAAATTCAGATCATTGACCGGATTCCGGGCCCCAAGGCGTACCCCCTAGTCGGGACCACTTACATGTTCTTCGGGAAGAAACGACATGGTGAGATGAAATGTGTTCGGTAATGAGGGGAGACTTCAATGTTTTTCGTGCAAGTGATAAATTCCTGTATCTGGGGAGAGATCTTCATAATAACGAGAAGACTGTTAGCGTTATGATATGTTTTGGGACAGATATTAGTGTGAAGACATAACATCATTTAACTACTGAGCAGAAACTTAAGTTTGTCATGTTTCTCAATCAATTATGTCACATCTTTAACGTTTAAAAATTACATCCGTTCATTCAACTATGAACCTTATCATAACAAGCAATTTAATGGCTACTCATCGAGAATCAGTGGGATCGAGAGCAAACTGCTTACAATGGTGAAAACGCTTGAATTGTTTTTCCATTGCAAGGAGACCCACAAAAGCTTCCCACCTTGAGAATTATCATCTTTTCTAATCTCAATCTCAAGATAATCGTTTAATGGCCAAATTAATCTCGTGAACAGGGTAAGTACTTAGGTAATACTCTGAGGTTAGGCACTCACTGCATGAATGACAAAAAACATGTCACACCTCAACGTCCGACTGTGAGAGGCAATCGGCGTAATTCTATTTCTCGCGTGAGCTTTCATTACATCGTATGAAACATCTAAAGAATTCACGGAAAACTTCAGCAAAAGTTAACAAAACCACTTTAAAGTTTGTACTTTACATATAGAAAATGTTGTCCAGGCTACAAATATTCTGAATGGAAAGAAGTTGCGACTAGTTTATATCAGTTTTTGTATTTTTTTTTCGTAATAAAACTCATTGTTTACATTTTGTTCCATACGACGTAATGAGAACTCACGCGAGATTTACTCTATAATGTACATATACGGCTCAAGATAACGCAGTTGTTTATATTTAGAAGTGTTATCTAGGTTGTATGATCTGTTAATGGTGCTAAATGAATTGCATCTTATTATCTTAGACAAGAAAACCGTTGAATTTGAGCGAAAAACGATTTTTTCGCAACATCAACTATGAATACTAGACCGCTGCAAGCTAAAGCTATGATCATTTAGTATACGGGCACTTCATTTCGGTGGTAGCTACGTTACTAGAGCTCGGATATGCAAAATTTTAGCATCGTTGTGTTGGTTATGAAAAGGGCTATCTTGCCTATTTATTTTTGATTTTTATGTTAACTTGTATTTGAGATATTTACGATGCAAAAAGACATGTTAAAAATAATTTTGCACACTCACCTCAGAAGCTGTTGATTTTTTCTGAATTTTCTTAGGCCCAAATGGTTAAGAAGTATTAGCAGCCACTCTAGGATGCTCATGACGTTCGGAGAGGGACCCTTGGTCTCAAATATGGGTAAAGGACTATGTTTATTGTGAATAAATAACTGAATGCAAACCCCTAAAACATGCAGAAAATCCGTCTCAGGCAGGCAGAAAAATGTCTGATTAATAATGAGCAGTTCCATGGATCGCAAATTTTGAACATTGAGTATGGTTATTCACAAGAGTAACAATCTTCACTCAGAAATAATGCCAAAACCAAGAATACAAATCACAGGTTCAAAATTCTGCTTCATCTTTCCAAAGTTTTCTTGCTTGTCGATAGAAACTCGTTTCTGGACATTAATGTTGAAAGGACATTAAACTCATTCCAGAGGTTCTGGTTCCATATTATCAAAATCCTCATTGCATTTTTGTTCTCATATTCCGGTTTCGGTATCCAGTTTGGAATCATTGATTTTCGGTTCGAATCAACATTGGCTGTTTGGAAATCGTTCAAATCGTTCAAATCGGATTTGCATTTCATTCACAATTTGATTGATGATTCTCGAAAATCACAAGCCTTTCCAGTATTTAAATAATAATTTTCCAAATATGAAAAAAAAATTTGAATCCATCCTGAGTTTTTGTTTGAAATTTATTCGAAGTTCTCAAACTCAATTCATTAAAATCCCATAATAAAGTTAGAAATTAGTTCTAATGCAGAATTCAAACATTTTCAAGCTTCGAAATCCTAATTCAGAATTGAAAATTTAGAACCAGTTAAATCATTTTTTTCATTTTAATCAAATTTTTATTCAAATTGACAATTCGGTTGGAAAGTTATAATAAAAATAATAAATTCAGAACTAAACTTACATATTCATGGTTGAGAGTCTGATACTAATTTCCATTCTTGGCTCGTAATGGCTGATTTGGAATCAACATTCAGGAAACGTTTATTTTCTGTATGTTTCAGAAATCGTACTGAAGTTCGGAAACAGATTTCAATAGAAAATTTCGTCTTTCTGGGGGGGGAGTAAAATTTTTGCTTGAAAAATGCATTCATGAAGAAAAGTAGACAAAAGTTATACTAAAATGATCTTATTATTCGGGTTTAATTTCTTTCATATTAGGTAAAAGTTATTCCTTTTAAAAAATAGGTTTCGAAAATCAGTCCTTAAAGTGTCAGTTTTTCAAGCTTTAAATATAAATGAGAAATCATGAAGGTTTAATTTTAAAGAAAAAATTGTTTGGGGTTCAAATCAAATCTATTTTTAAATTTTGTTAACTTCATACATTCAGATTTTAGTTGAAATAATTGTTTTCGAAATATCTAGAATATAAATAATGTTAAACAACTAACCAATAAAATAAAGTTCCAGCTTAGTTTTTCTTAACCTTAAGACGTTAAAGTTATTTTATCAACAATAAATTATCATTAAAAATTTATTTCATTTTTAAAATTCTGTTAAAATTTTTTTAATAAATACATTAGTTTTTAAAGAACGCAATCTTAAAAACGAAATCAGATCTTATTTTAAAATAATGGTTTTCATCTGTTTTTTGTTTTGTTTTGGGCTATTTTGAATTTAATTCCGAATCCGAATTCTGTATTTTGGACCAGAAAGGAAATTCTGAATTCCTTATTTGAAATTGATTTATTCCCAATAATTATGAACCAAAAATGGAATAAAGCAGAATCCTTTACCAGAAATCACTTATTTTAATTTTGAATAATTGATTTTCTATATGAATTCTTTCTAAAGTTATTTTTTGGTAGTTCAACTAGTAAATCTGAATAAAATTCCGAATATTGAAACTTTGATATTTCAATTCTGGATCACCATTATGGAGTGTCCATTCCGAATAAAAATTAATATTAAAAATTAACGATTAAATAACTAAGCTCACCAGAGATTTTTCCGCACTTATCCGGGCAGGACAAATCCGGGCTATTTTATCTAAAAACTTTGCAAAATCCGGGCATTCGATTTCAAAGTTTACAAGCCATAATCTGGAAAATATCCATATACTAAAACAAAAAGTTTATGCAAGTACATGAATTCGTTTTATTTATCTTTTCAGTTTTGTTTTTGCCAAAAATTTGTCGTTTTAAAAAAAACTTGAAGGTCTGCAAACCATTATTAACAAAATTTTATTTTCAATGCGGCCCGCTGAAGGAATTTCAAATTTAAAGTGGCCCTTTGCTTAAAAAGATTGCTCACCCCTGCTTAAAAATTAAAAAAAAAACATTCTAAAATGAATGAAAAACATTCTAAAATGATTAAAAATCATTTATCAACTCTCCAACAAGTAAATTTGAATTCTGCGATGAATTTTTCTATTTGTTTGCTTTACAAATTTAACGAATTTTTGAATAATTTTTTAAACCAAATCGAGTTTTAGATAGGTTTAAAGCATAAATCTAATCTTTTTGCAGGTTCCAACAATTTTGTTAAATCAAATCAAGTTTTTTTTAAACTTTCTGCAGTAATGTCATTGACATTATGTCAAATCGCTAATCGCAATCAATATAACGGAAAACGAAAAATTATTGATAACGTTTTATTATAATTTCATGGCATTATAATTTACAGTACACACATTACGCTGGAAAATACAAATAAAGATAATTCAAAAATATCGATTAGGTCGGAACAAATATAATTTTTTTTTTCAGTCCTTCTCCTCTTTTTAAAATTTTTCAAGAATCCTGATGGCGAAAAAATTTAAATTTAATGTTTTATTGAAAAAATTTGATAAATTGTTCGAAAATCAAACAGTTGTAGGAAAAAAAACGAACAGGAGAAGATAGAAATCCTATTATCTTTTTTCTTAGAATTTTTTTTTAAGTTTTCGATCTTAAAGTAACTCGATTCTTCGATTTGTAAAATATTGATTGTAAGCAATTTTGTTGCTTTTGTTCAATTTATTCCAATTTATGGAAAATTTGAATTATTTGTTAATATCTCCTTCCTGATCCTGATACTAGAAACAACCAATTAAAGAATACTTATCTGTGAGTTTGAAACAAACATATGGAAATTAGCGGGATCAACTTTTTAATTCGTAACATCAATAAAAATTTAGCGGCAAAATAAAACCACTAACAAAAAGTTCGCAGACTAACAAGCGTTTAGCAGATTAGCGTTTTGGTGCCGAATACCGCAAATTTTCAAAAACTGATAGTTAATCAGTGATCAATGGTTGATTTTACCTAAAACTTACACATTTAAAAACTCAATATCACCAACACTAAATGCAATTGTCCAAATTTGACAAAAGATTCGAATTCATGACACTAAACTGGACCAAATCAATCATTCAAATATACCAAGTAACCATAAGCATTAAGCTATAATCCTTAATCAGCATTAAATCTACATTTCTAGTGCAAGTTAGCATTATATCAACATTAAAAATGCTTTTTAGTTTTTTATAAGCATTATCAATGCATAGAAGCAATTAACAAAATTAGCACTAATGATAGCACGATATTCACACATAGAGCTACTATATTAAGTTAAGCATTAAAACTGTAGCACTAAAACTTCCTATAAATGCTTACATAAAGCTTTTATAAAGCTGGTGTGACCCGAACAGTACTTGAAGTACGGGGTTTTACACCTACCTTATCAGCATCAAGAGTGGTCGAAATGGTAAAGGTGCAAGGAAAGATAAAGGATCCTCGGTTATCAGCGGTATTTCATAATTCAATTATAACCACTTCTCATTTCATAGAACCCTTTATTAAGCAGGTTGATTTGATTTTATTTTTTAATTTTTGTTCATTTTAATTAATCAAAGAATAATTTCTTATTTTGAATTTCCGTTTCATATCAATCAATTAAATAATTTAAAGGTGTTCTACGTATGCACTGTTAATGCTTTTATACTGCCGTTGGAAGCATAATTGTCACATGTTACATTCTGAAATTGTCTACTTTTAGGTGTCAAGAGAACTTATTTCAAAATTATGGATTGCCATCATTTGATAGAAACTTCAAGTGAACTCTAAACCACATGTTTTTATTAAATAAAATGAAAATATTCATCACAAGGAGGCAGTAGATACCAAAATACCTCTCATATCCAAATGTAACATGTAACAATTATGCTTCCAGCGGCAGTATACAACGGGCGGAAAATGACGTTTTTATGGTGCTCCAATTCAGCATTTATATTGCTTATTAAAGGCTATGTTGTGATAGCATTTATTCAGCCCGCTATTTCGCCTTTTAAGCATTAATTCTGCATTATACAAACATGTAGTGCAAAACAAGCATTAATTCAGAGTTATGGGAATAAAGTGTTGCTCAAGGGCTATGTTTTAGTGCTCATGGTTACTTGAGATAAGCACCAAAATGCTATTCTCTCTTGAGTTAACCATCATATTCTATGAATAAGTTTTTATAATGGTAAGACGTGTTTTTTTTAAATCATTCTTGGTAAAAACCTTGTCTTTTTAATCTTTATATTTAATTTTAATTTTCAAACAAATTAACCGAATTCTATAGTATTCTACAGTTTTTCTTTTTTTTCAGTTCTGAAAAAGATAAACTTTTAACTTTTTTCCCTAATCATTCACATTTCAAATCACGATTTTTTTATTTTTTTTTTTAATTAAAAACTCTACAGCGGATTTTTTAATCAACACTTCAGTTGAAAATGAAGGATAGAAATGTGAAATAAGATGAATAATAATTAGCAATTATTATCATTTTGCTAACTATTAATGGTGATCAATTTTCTACCTGATCTGACATTTATTTTAGAATTCTTTTCTTTTTAAATCTGTGTTTTGGGAATATTTGTTTCAAATTTAAAAACTAGACTGCTAAGAAATTATTTTGAAGCAAATTTCTAAATCAGAAAAAGAACCATCATTTTGAAAAATTTATCAAGGACTTACCGAAAATATCATTGATTTGATCCTTAATTAAGCACTTCATTTAAGCACTCTAACTTCTTTGTCCTCCAGTAAATTCTATAAATATTTTCATGACCTTTTTTCATGAAAATGATCTTTTTTAATTAAAACAAAGCATTTTTCAATATTTTCCAAAATAAAAACAAAGTTTATTTGACGTTAATTGAGGATACACATTTTTTTTATTTTTGCACTTATACCCCTTTGCCACCAAATAAATTCACTTATACCTCTTTGCCAATAAAAAAAATTCACATTCAGGATTTTCGGTCTTGTTGATATGGGTAAAGAAATATTAATAGTTATTTCTACAAAAGTCAACTAATTTATGTGTAAATTCATTTTTTGCTGTTTTGAAGGGAAATTTACTATGGTACATTAAGTAAAGAGATTCTATTTTTGAAGATCGACGTGGTCTTGTAAACTTCTAGTCAATCACTTCAAATTACGATTTTTCATCAAGATATGTAAGTTTCATAATAATTTGTGTAACGTATTTTTCCCTAGAATTTCAACCACTGCACTGTATGTTTTGTGAACTTTTTCCTGATCAATTGGGCATTGGAAAGGGACTTGCAGTCACTATGAGTTGATTTTTAACAGTGAACTAACGAAAGGCGCTTCAAAATTAACCCAATTAAAGGTTGATACGGTCAAAATTTGGTCAAGGGAAAACGCGTGTAAATCGGTAAAATCGTTTATTTAAAAAATCAAATTAAGTTTCTTTTTCAAGTTAAATTAGTATAAAATTCAGGAAAAATATTCAGTTAGGCTTCCGCTTTTCCAAATCCGAATTGCCGGGCCTTACGCTTAACCCCTGCCATCAGATTTTGTACAGCCAACTTGTCACCTTCTTCGCTGCAGAAAGCCAGTTTGCCTTGAACTGCTGCTTATCCTTAGCAGTTTTTTGGTCTTCTTTAGGTTCCGCTTGACAATAGCCCAGTATTTCTCAATCGGGCGGAGCTCTGGCGTGTTGGGAAGGTTCTTGTCCTTGGGAACCACCTGCACGTTGTTGGCGGCGTACCACTCCATGGCCGCCAATCCGGCCAAAACAGTACGGAACAACCGTGTTTCTTCAGGAAAGGCAGCAGACGTTTATTCAAACAGTCTTTCAAGTAAATGTCTTGGTTGACAGTCCCGGAAGCTATGAAAATGCTGCTTTTCAAGCCACAGGCACAGATGGCTTGCCAAACCAAATATTTCATCGCGAACTTTGACAGTTTCATGTGCTTGAAAATATCTGCTACCTTTTCCCTTTCTTTTGCCGTATAAAACTCCTGTCCCGGAAGCTGCTTGTAGTCGGCTTTGACGTTGGTTTCGTCGTCCATTACCACGCAGTCATATTGACTAAATTTTGACCGTATCACCCTTTATTATTTGTTGCACTTTTCAAGCTTTGCATAAGCCTTAAATCCGTTACACACTCCATATACCCAGAAATCAGAAATTAGTGATTCGCTCATTGCTGGTTAAAATAGAAATAATAATTAAATTTAATAATATTTTGTCTATTACAATTATCACTAATTAGAAAATGCAATCAGATGAATAAGAGTTGACAGTTAATTTTTTTAACATCATCAGCTATTCAAAAGAAAGGAAATTACATTTTTGGACCTCTTCAAAATCCCCTACTTTTTAGAAATCACGTTAGGGTTTGTGCCAAAGGGGTATGAGTACATCACTTAGAGGGATTTTGGAGGCAAAGGGGTATAATTGCTGCACTTATACGCCTTTGCCTCCAAACAAAACGTGGCTTTCAGCTAGAAGATTTTTTTAAAAGAGACCAAAACATGAAAAAATCTATATATATAAAAAGCAATTTCTGTGGGTTTGTTTGTTTGTTTGTCCTTTATAGGCTCAGCCATCTTAAGAGCTAGAAAGCTGAAATTTGGTATGGATACTCATTAGGACCAGGAATGGTGAAAAATGTTTTCATGTCAATGGGGTCGTCCATACAAGAGAAATGTTGTTTTCGCGATATTGACGTTATTTTTCGTCGGGTTGTAGCAGAATTTTGCACATAGGGGTTTTGAAAGATGGGGAATTGATTCCAGGTATTGAATTTTGTGTCAGGGGTCGGCAAAAGGGGTCGTCCATATGAACTGTTCAGTGTTTTTACTATATTGACGTTATTATGCATTGGATTGATATGAAAATTTGCACATGAGTGTTTTGGGGGATAAGCAATCGATTCCAGATATTGAATTCAGGATCATGGATCGACCAAAGGGGTCGTCTATATCAACTTTTTTTTATGTTTTTACGATACTGGCGTTATTATGCATCGGATTGAGCTGAAAATTTGCAGACAGGGATTTTAAAAAACGGACAAGCGTACACACAAAAAAAAATCATAGTAAAATTACTAAATCCGTGGTTTAAATGAACAACACGCAACCATATTTTTGAGTCAATAATGTTTTGTTCTTGAAATTACTTTGCGCATGGTAGTTTTACTATGTGTTGATTTTTGCTGTGCATAGTAATTACGACTGCATTCGTAGTAAAACTGTTAACGATAGTATGAGTTCTTTTACTTTGAGCATAGTAAAATTGCAATTTTCCATTATTCAAATAATACATTTAAATAAGTATCGTATCATGATATACATCACAAAATTACCATGCAGCATGGTGTAAAGGCCTCGAAATGAAATTCATTTGTGAACTTTCAATTTTTTTATTTATTTATATTATTTTTTCACACTTCACTTTATGGTGGTAGCACTACCCGCGATTGGGGCACTGGGGATGCATCTAAGAAGACAGCTTATGGATCACACTCAGCGTCTGAAATGAAAATGAAAAAACGGGAAACAATTAATTATAGGAAATACGAAAATGTGCAAGAACTGTGCAGTTTACTTGTTTAATAAACATTATATTGATTAAAAAAAATAACAATTTCACTCACCTGAAAAACTGAATTTTCCGGCCCGGCAGATCTGCTGAAATTGCGTCCCGCAAACAGTGCGCCAGCTCACCGGTTAGCATCCTTCGTCCCAATGTCTTCCAACGTTGTCCGACGTACACCATCAAGCGAGGTTGGGGAACTCGACCAAACAAATTAATAAAAAAAAACAGTCAGCAGGTGAAGGAAGTAAAACAAAATCTCACTAACCTGAAAAATTTCCGACCAGACTGATCTGCAGATACAGATTTAAGAGAAAAACTATGGGCATAGTTATTTCAAGAACACGAATTGTGTAATATTAAAATATCATGCGCATGGTAATTTAGACACGAGGAAATTACTATGAGCTGTCAAAGTTTGCATAGTAAAAATGCTATGTCGTAGTATTTTCGCCCAGATTTTTGGTAGAAAATACTAAATCATGGTCGAAAATACTAAATGATGGATATAGTTAAATTATCATGACTCTGTATTTGAAAAACCCATGCAATTTTTTTCCGTGTATCCAGTTATCAAATTTTGTAGAAGGGGTCGGCAAAAGGGGTAGTCCATATAAACACTGTTTTTGCGATATTAATGCTTAAATACATTGGATTAAGATGGAAACTTGGTACGTGAGAGTTTCAAGGATCGAGTAATTGATTTCAGGAGTCGAATTTTAATTCAGAGGTCTGCGAAAGAGGTCTTTTATATAAACTGTTCAATGTTTTTGCGGTAATGATTTTATTATGCATTGGATTGCGATGAAAATTTTCACATAGCAGTTCTGAGGGACAATCAATTGTTTCAGGTTTCAAATCTCGAGTCAGGGGGCAAAAATGGTCGTCCATATTATCTGTTCACTGTTTTTGCAAAATTGGGGGTTATTCGGCGAGTCAAGTGTCGTGACTCACAAAATTTCACTTCTTTATCCTGCCTCCAGGAAATGTTTCAGAGAAGAAACGTTAGTATGAATGAGCTCCAAAAATCTATCACAAGACATTTAAGCTGAAACTTCTTGCCTAGAGTGGTTTTTGGAGTCGGCTCAACGATGTGAAATGTTGCACATCACGTCACGTGACTCTCAGAATAAGCTCCATTGCCTTGGTTATTCATCGGATTATAATGAAATTGAAATTTTCGTTTGTTTTGCAAAAACTACGTTGTTAGGCAGTATATCGAGGCAAAAATTTTAATACGAAAGTTTTGCAGGACGAGGAATCGATTCCTGGTAACAAACTTTCTATTAGATTATAGAAAAAGGGGTCGTCCACATTTACTGTTTAATGTTTTTGCAATAATTGTTTTATAATTCATGAGATCCAGATACAAATTCATTCACGGGTGTTTTACAAAACGAATAATTGATTTTTGAATTCAAATTTTGAATCAGACGACAGAAGAGGGGTCGTTCATATTACCTCCATAATATTTAAGACATAATTTCGTTGTTATGCATCCGAAAAAGACAGAAATTCGTACACGGGTGTTCTTTTCGATGGTCATCAAAACCTTATTTTTAATTTCCGTTTGGATGGCAAGCAAATAGGTCGCTTGCAAGTTCTGTTTAGTATTTTAAGCAATTTTTGGGTGAAAATGCGTACCAATTATCAACCAAATACAAAATCATCAGCTTTAAAGTTAAAAGCTAAATGAAGTTCGTACGGGATCAGGGAAATTATGATTTAAATAGCAGATGAATAGCAGTTTGCGGTCAAGGATTCGTTCTAAATGCTTATCTCAGTTTTTTTTTCAATTTAGTCACTTATACCCCTTTGGCTCCAAGGGCCTCATTTACTTGGAAGTTTAATTAATTTAAACAGTTAAATTGTTTTTTAGCTTGTGTGAGTGAGATGATGTAAAAATTCTTTTTCTTATTTATTGTGTATTTTCGAAACTCTCATTTTTCAGTTCAGTAAGTAGTTTAAACAGAAGTCAGGTACCTAGTTAGATTATATAAAAATAGGTAGTACATAATTGATTAGAATTAAAAGAGAATCAGAAGAGATCAATTTAAAACCTATCGATATCTGATACCCTACTCAATGACTTGTAAACGCATATCGTGCTTAATTCAATAACTACTTGCCTTACAATATACGGTTTTATCTTATCAAAAAATCTCAACAGCTTTTGAATTAATCAAGCTGACTCGAGTGGGCCTCTCGTAGCCAGCAAAAGCTTTCGATGACGGCGGATAGTAAACACCCTTCAAAACAATGGCTACTCAAATTAAATCGTTTAAGCAAGCTTAATTATATGGGACGGAGTTTTGATATGTAGATAATTGAATTCATTGATTATAACTATTCAATCAATCTTAACATAAAAATCGGAGTTAAACTAACCTTCACTTATTTATGTTACAGAAATATTCTACGTCATTGACGAGCGCACCCGTCGCTATCCGGAAATCCACCGGATCTGGACCGGTATGCGGCCGGAAGTGCGCATCAGCAAGGCAGAATATGTGGAAGCTGTTATTGGCGCTAGCAAACACATCGAAAAATCTCACGGCTACCTGTTCCTATCGGAATGGCTCGGCGAGGGATTGCTAACATCCAAAGGTAGCAGATGCTATAAATTTAGTGTACTTTCAATCCGGTGTGGTGTTGCAACGGAAGGCAACATCAATTATTAGGGATGACAAATTTTCCGAAAATGCATTAACACGGATTTTTTTTCATTCATTTGAAAGGTGAGCGCTGGTTCAAGCATCGGAAGCTGATAACCCCCACATTTCACTTCAACATCTTGGAAGGCTTCTGTGATGTGTTTTCCGAGCAGGGATCGATCATGGCCGAGCTGCTGGAACCGTATGCTGATACCGGAAAGCCGGTCGACATTTTCCCTTTCATCACCAAAGCCGCCTTAGACATCATCTGCGGTAAGTTTCCAGTCTGTGTGGTGTGTCGAATCGAGCGACGGAATCAGATTCAGCTAGGATGTTTTGTAGGATAGGTAAAACACCAATTTTTGGGTCGATGCATGTTGTCGAACCATTCGACTCTTATGGCGAAGGCGTTTAGCCACGGGAGTGTATTTAGGAAGGAGTCAAGCTCCGATTCAATTACAAAACTAATCTAACGTTATTACCAAAAAGGTATGTTTCGAAAACCGTACAGAATCTACCAACTTTCCATTTTCAAAAAATCTTTGGGAAAAAAACTAATTTTGTTTGATTCAAAAGATTTCAAAACTTTCCAAAAGAAATTTCCTACAAAAAGTAATATGTAGAACAGTAAAGTTAACATAACCTTTACCCAGATAAGGGGTTGACATTTTCAATACCGACAGGAGCTTACTATGAGCCTGAATTGTGCTGAAAATTGTCGTCAAAAGATAAAAAAAATAAATAAAAAATTAAAACTAAGATTGGATAATAGTAACTATAACTGCCCGAAGGTGCAGGAAGACTGAGCGCAAAAACAATAACAACAGCAAAGCAATAATAGTAACAATGATTTACTGGTAAACAAGAAAAAAATTATGAATGATCGAACATGACTTTCATAATCTTTCGTAGGAACATAAGAGGACACCAATGTATTTTTCCGTCTTAATTTTAAATCTCTCTAAGTTGTTCGGAATTCGTCAAATACCGTCGTCTAAAAGTGTAAAAACTCATTTTCTGAAGTGACTTGATTCTCCTGCCAAATCTGTCATATGATATAGAAAAAAAAATTTCATCATGTTACTTTCATCTCAAATTTTTAATCAAAGATGAATAGTTTTTTTTAAATTGAAATTTTAAATAAACAACCTTGTTCATCTGTACTTTCAATAAATATGAAATTTAAAATTCCACTAAAAATACATCACTATATATAGGTGTAACATTACGTTTTTCATTTGATTTTTAAATAAACTTTTACTGTTAACAAAGATTTACTAAGTTTAATACTTTCTAATCTTAGTTCCGTTGTTTCCGTTCTACTGTAATGAACATTTTTGTTAATTTTTTTTTTATTTCACAGTAGTGTGCCTTTTTTATTTTGAAAATCATTTGTTGAGTGGAGCCATTTCTCTAATAGTCAGTTTTTAATATTCAATATGAATTGAAATATGTCGCTATAAACTTTTAAGCTTTGCCATCGTTTATAAAAATATAAGTTAGTTGGAACAAAAATTACAACCTTGATTAAAATTTTAAAACTTGACTTTTAGAAAAACAAACTCGTAATGAAAATTCAGATTGAAATCTTCAATAAAAACACATTCAAGATTAAAAAAAAATTAATTTTGATACCTACGTCAGAACAGAACAAAAAATCAAAACATCACAATAACGATTTTTAATACAGTAGTTAAATTTTTTCAGACTAGAATAAATGCTATTAATTTGTAGTTTAGAAGTCAATTGAAACGACTCATACATATTTCAACATCGATGATAAAAATTGGAAACTAAAAATTTAAGATTCTATTGCTATTTGCCAGTTTACATTACATTACATTTTTCAAGTACAAATTAAAATTAACTATTGAAAATTTTCTAAACTCGACGCTATCCAACTATTTATTCAATGGCTAACAAACTTAAATTGATTTTTTGCCTAAAATATTACAGATAGTTTCTGATTTTAATAAATCGTTAAAAGTCTGTAATAAAAACATGTAAGTGTTTCCAAACACTGAAAAAAGCCGAAAAAAGAATTTACTACCATTTTTCCAACCATACACGTTACGTTAAATCAGGGTTGTCATCCGTACCGCGAATGCAGGACATTTCCGCTTTTTTAGAAAATGTCTCGCCGTCCCCTTTTTTTATTAAAATGTACTGCAGAATTTACCCCAGCAGAATTTATTGAAAGTATATGTCAGAGAAGATTAAATAACTCGATTAGTTCATAGCATTTAAGGTTGCCAGAATGTTTTCCAGACATATCCGGTCAGGGCGAATCCGGCAATTTCAGCTAAAAACCTGACTAAATCCGGGCATTTCAAAATTTCCAATCCAAAATCCTTGATGCTTAATGAAGCAAAGCGATTTAGTTCTAAGGTGCCCAAAAACCAAATCGTCACGCCGAATCAACTCTCAAACGAATTGATTCAATTGCGAAGCGGATCTGAAGTAAATAATGACTGACAATCGGGAAGGAACGCTTGGCAACACAAACAGGACGAAAAACCATTGTTATTAGAGATAGCGCTTTTCTGTTGCATGTTTTGATTCGTTCACAAGTCAATGCTAAAGAGCGTCGTTACTCTGATTGCGTCGACAACGATTGAAAATTTTGAAGTAAATGAAACAAATATCAGTAAGCATGGTTTAAGTTACATTATCGGCTTTCCAAAACTATTAATTTTGTAAAAATCGGTTAAGAAACAAGAGAGATATAGCGAGAAGTGTCAAATTGGCACTCAAGGTCTGATTAGGAAGTTTTTTTCCTAGGCTGCGTCCATAAAAAAAAGTAATGAGGCAAAACTAAATATTTCAAGAATTCATTGAGGGTCCCCGAGGAAATTGTATTATTAAGATGCACCCGAATAAAGTTACAAGCCGTCAAACTTCCAAATATAGTGTCATATTGACACTCAAGAGCGGATTAGGGTTGAAATAACCATCATTTCAAAAATCATATAGCGTTCAACCAAATTTTGGCTGCGTACGTAACATCCAAGTGAAGAAAGCATTTTTCAGCATTCATATCTTAGTTTTCTTCCCACAACTACAGATCCCTTGCCAAATCATCAACTTACGGGCAAATTTACCTGCGAAAACAAACTTGTCGCCTTCTCGCAAACAAATTCGTCGAGCTGTACTGTGGTTCGTCTTGAACTTTTTCGCCAAATCACGCAAAGAGATTCCAGGATTATTGTGAACTGATCTTATTACCTTTGCTCGCAGCTTCCGGTCATATCTTCCACTTTTAGGCCTGATTTGTTTTGCTCGATCCACCGTAATGGTCTCCCGGTTAGTTGCAGCACCGAATTTACAGTCGATTTTGGATATTTCAGGAATTTTGCGATCTTTACCCCTGACCACGTCGGTTTCTCTACGTGAGTGTGCAGAATTTTCTCTCGCCTTTCGCGTTCCATCGTCGATAACTTTTGACTGACTGCTTCAATCTTGATGAAATTTTCACCAGTAAGTAAACAAACCATTCGGATCAAAACACTGTCAATAGATTCGCGATGTGACAACTAGGGCGCTGCAGTAAATGAAAAGATGCGACCAGATTCTATGTGAAACAGACTTTAGAGGGGTTTTATATTTCGTTTCTTCTACCTACCCAAGTTTTTTTTTCCTCGAAAATCATTCCTGAATGCACTTATAAAATTAACTATCCTAAATGGTTGAAACTTTTAGACCAAACTTTCAATAATTTTCCATGAAACAGATAAAACGATGACTTGATAAAAAATTGGTGCAAGTCCAAGTTTTCATGTTTTGAGGCTTCTTTAAGCTGTAGCTTTTAACAACTGCTTATCAAACAGTTGCCATTGATGTAGATTGTTAGATCAACCTTATTCAAAGCAAAGTGCACAAAAAGTAAGTTAAAACTATGATTGGCTTGGTTTTATGCCGATTAAAGTGATCATCGTCTAATGGCGAATTTGGGATTTGACGAGTTGATCAAATAAAATCTTGTTTAAATTCCAAATTTTATTCATAACTAGCTGACCCGGTGTGCTTTGCTACACCTTTCAAAATCAAATGATATTTTCAAAAATTATTCAAATTTTTATTGTTTTATTGGCATTATTTTATATCAAATTATAACATAATTTATAAGCACCTGCTATAAAATGAGAGCTGCAGCTGGAGTTTAGAATTGCAATACAAAGATAAATTAAACAAATATTCTAAATCTAGCTCTAAACATTTGTGTTAAAGATCTGATAATTTGAATCTGTCTGGAGGGTCTCAAATTAATAAAACGCAAACAATCTAACTTATAAAATATGGTTGCTTTTTCTTGATATGTTCTGGATTTATGCTGAAAAATTGATAAGAGAGTCCCTCCCCTGTCCTTACCATCACCCCCTGCTTAATGGAGGTAGTGATTTTTAATAATCAGACCTATTTTTTTTCGTTTCCAAAAATCCTCTTATATCAAATTGGTTGATAAGGTTTTAAGCTTTACAACAAAATTTATATGGAGCCTCCTCCTTTCTTTCTTTCTCTACACTGTAAAGCGTAAGGATCCATAACAATCGTAGAAACATATCTCGTAACCAAGTATCTTTCCATGCCATATTTGTTTCCATTTGTTAACATAAATTGGGAACTTATACTAACACTATTGTGTTGGGCTCACCTCCCTCCTCTTATGTACCTACTCACTGAAAGGAGGATGGTGTGTCAGATAATCATAGAATCATACCAAAATGATTTTCCATGTTAAGTTTTCTCCATTTCTCGGTAAAAAAAAGTTATATGTAAGTCTCCTCTTCCCTTCCTATATTCCCAATTCTATCATCCTACTGCAAGAAAGGAATTGTTTCACATAGAAAAAGTATTTTTCGTACTCAAATACTTTTAGATTCCAAATTTGGTTTCATTTGCTCGATAAATTCTCGAGTTATTCAAAAAAATATAGATATGGAAGCTCCCCTTTCCCCCTTTATATCTTTCCGCTGAAAAAAGGTTGGGCTTCAATTTATAATGGAAACATTTCTCTTAATCAAATACCTTCGCACGCCAAATACGGTTCAATTTGCTCGGTCAACTCTCCAGTTATACTGAAAATTGTAAGGGAGACCTTTCCTCCCCCTTTTCATCCACCTCTTTGAAGGAGTGAGGGATATCAAATATTCATAGAAGCATTTCTCGTACCCAAATATCGTTTCATGCCAAATTTGGTTCCATTTGCTGTTGTAGTTTTTGAGTTATGCAGTAAAAATTGTATGACACTCTCCTCCCCTCTTTCCATTCTCCCCGCTGGAAGAAGGAAGGGGTCTCAAACAATCATGAGAAAATGTCACGTACCCAAATACCCGTCCATGCCAAATTTGGTTCCATTTGTCTAATTAGTTTTTGAATTATGTGAAAAATTATAAAAGAGGCCCCTCCCCCCTTTGAATCTCCTTACTGGAAAGAGGAATGGGGCTCAAATAATTATAGAAATATTTTTCGTATCCAAATACCCTCCCATGTCAAATTTGGTTCCATTTGCTTTATTTGTTTTTGAGTTATGTAAAAAAATATGAAAGAGGCCCCTCTCCCTTCCTATTGGAAAGAGGGAGGGCTCTCAAATAATCATTGAAATATTTTTCGTATCCAAATACCTTCCCGTGCCAAATTTGGTTCCAATATCTTGATCAGTTTTCGAGTTATATAAAAAATTGTAAGGTAGCTCCCCTCCCCCCTTCCTATCACCCCACTGAGAGGAGGGAGGGGTACCTAATATTCATAGAAGTACCACAGAAGATACCATTTGCTTGATGGGTGCTCGAGTTATGCAAAAAATTGTCTTTTGTCTGGGAGGCCCCTCCCTCCCTTATTGAGAAAGGGAGGGGTCTCAAACCATAATAGGAACCTTCCCCTGCCTCCAATACCTCCACTTGCCAAGTTTCACGCAAATCGGTTCAGTAGTTTCCGAGTCTATAGGGGACAGACAGACAGACAGACAGACAGACAGACAGACAGAAATTCATTTTTATATATATAGACTAGCAGACCCGGTAAACTTCGTCTTACCATGTTAAACTTGGCGTCAATTTAATTTTTTTTTCGCTGTTTGACTTAAAAACAACATCAAGTCTTGAGTTGTTAATCATATCGCTTTCTTGAACATGTTCTAGTTTTTTAACATATCCATCTTTTCCGTTTGCTCGAATTGTCCCACTCTATTATATCGGAATC
The DNA here is from genome assembly GCF_029784155.1 of Uranotaenia lowii. Classification (NCBI taxonomy): domain Eukaryota; kingdom Metazoa; phylum Arthropoda; class Insecta; order Diptera; family Culicidae; genus Uranotaenia; species Uranotaenia lowii. Next base: position 127,908,607 of record NC_073692.1, read on the forward strand.
AAATCTAGGAATTTTAACTCAATTCCACGGGTCTTTTCATAAATTATTCAAAAAAATTCTCTCCTATCAATTTTACATGCATGTTACATGAATCCTTTTCGTTTACTTTTCTTTGATTCGGATGCTTTGAATATTGGCGAATGAAATCAGGTTCGATTTTTTCAGCACTCAACGCGTTGCAACGTTACCATCAAACTTGGCAAGCCTCTTGCTTAAAAAAATCTACTCTTTTTATCTTGTTCCAGAAATAACATATGTGATTATATCTATGTTTAAATTATTGTATACCTTTTAGTTGATTTTCTCCGCTTTGCTCGAATTCACTTTAAGGTTTAAATCGAAATCAAAAGTTTCTCATTTATTGGAATTCATTGCATATGAAACTTTATGGAAGACAAATTTTTAATATCGGGACAATTGATGGAGTTTTGCCCAATATTCTGCCTAGCGCAGCACTTTTAGCTCCCGAGTAGCTTTTGATGGTATATTTTTTTAGAACTGAAGAAATAAAAACATTAGATAAGATTTTTTACAAACCATTTTCAAGCAGCTTCGCTTTCCTCGCTTTCCTCCCTTTGGAAGTAGTGGTTTTTTATTTCCATATTTTCATCAAAATCATGTTCAAAAAAAGTTCGCCCTTTTTTTTATTTGTTCGAGCAAAAAATGCAAATTAAATCAAGAACACTTTATTTATTGGGTTAATGTTCAAAGGTTTGAATTTGAATTTGAATTTGGTTATGAAAGGAGAAGATTTATGTTTAATTTTTTTATTATTCAACCGTATTAAAGCATTTTTATTTTCATTTTTTCCTTAAAGACATACCTGCCAATTTAAACCATTGTTGTCTGATTTAAAATTTTCCTAAACAGTGTTGAAGGTGATTTGCGATTCTATTTAAGATTATGTGATATTTTCAAGATTCAATAACATTTAATTGGAATGCAGGTTTTGAAAAATTAAATACATAAAAAAGAACTAATCTTTTAAGGCTACGATCATTTCATTCTTTTTTCTGGAAATTTTCATGTACATTTACCTCGAAATTTACCTCGACATTTAAAAATTTTAAATATCCGCTTCAAATTTAACACTCGGGATACCCTATCTGACTATTTTAGAGAAAAATTGGTATATGTTTCATGGCTAAAAGGCGTGTTGCCACTTGTTTCACCGTGTGAAATGACAGGAGTTAATATTATTTTCAACACTTTTAGGTCATAATAAAAACTTATCAAAAAAAAATTCTGCTTCTGCTATCAAAAAAATTATGCTTCTGGAAAATCAATCACAAAAAAAAATTTACAACAAACTATCGGATCTAAAGTCTAAAAGTATGTAGTCAAAATTTGTTAAACAAAAACACACATTTATGTTAAGTACGTACTTGAATTCTGTGTAAACAAACAGGGAGCCTGTAAACAGTTTTTTGGTGAACGATTTAAAAAAAACAGTTAAGTTTATTTAGTCAGTTTGTGTATTTGGGCCCAACCATTTATAAATTAAGAAACCATGCATACATTTTTTTGTAAATGTTGAACGTTTGCAATTCTTTGCATTCGGCCTTTAAATTAACATCAATCCTAAACAATCTATTTTAAAGGACAGGTTCTTGTTCAGTTCATGTGTCTGTTCATTTGCAACGGATTTTGTGGTTGTTCTATAAAATTAAAGGCGCTTGATACAACTTCTGTGAAGCACATTTGTACATGTTCGAAAAATATTTCTAGCGAATTGGATTATAAACACCAAATCTTTCCATTTTTCTCTATTCAAATGTCCGCAAAGAGTCATACCATTATTTCATACGCATCAGTACTAAATTCATATTATTCAGACAACAATTCCTTCTTTAAATAACACGAATTAAAGTTTTAATTTTTTCATATGGTTTGAATGGTTTTGATTTGATCGGCAAAATATCAATCTGGATCAAATGTAAGCGTCATTCTTTACTGTGTGCTGTACAAATGATCTAGGAATCAAGAAGAAAAAACACATCTAGGCTTCATATGGCCACCACATGCATTGAAATTATACTTGGTTGAGAAATGCGCGCCCAAATATTCTCACTAAACAGTATGCTATGCCATAGTTACTAACCTCCTACGACGCTTGCTCGCGACGCCTCGACCATGGAGACGAAAAACAAACCGCCCGGCGCCGAAAAGAAAGAAAATCTCGATAAAATTGAAGGCCATGACTTTAATTTGATTCAATTTATTACAAATTTAATGATTACGGACAATTGATGCGACTTTTTGTTGTTTTTGTTCGATATAAACCGATTCGCATGCCCACAGAATATTCTAAAAATAATTTCATTTGAATCGGTTGGATCATTTCGGAGGAGTAGTACTACAAACACCGTTACAAGAGAATTTTATATAATAGATGAGTGATTGAAATAGTGTGCATAATTCTTTCAAATCGTCGTACAACGTCTTATTTCGTTCATGAACATTTAACAGCAAGTTTAATACCCAGGTTATGTTGAGTGGTCCAAAATAAGTCCCTAAGGAATAAAGTAGGACCTATTTTCGACATGGGTCAAACTGCTATTAAAACCAGTTATTTTGCTTTTTCGAGCTTTCAAAATAGTTTTCACGTGTTTTATCATAGCTGTGAACATGTTTTTATTTGTAAAATTCATCACAGCTATGCAGCAAACCTCTTGGAAGTTGGCCAATAATGGCACGTCTTCCTGAACTGGCCCTGATTCGGTCCAACTGTGAAAACTCTAAACTTTATTTTCAATTTTCTCTCCGTTAACAACTTACTTAAATAAAATTTAAGAATCATAAGAAGTAGCTTTAACTATGTTTGTTCAAAATTTTTATGAATAACATGATTTATGAGAGAAATATTGGTAGAAAGCTACAAGGTGGTCCAAAATATGTACCCGGCCCAAAATAAGTCCGTTACCCTACGTGCCAAAGAGAGAACTAGACTTCAAACCCTGCATCGGAAGCAGAAGCAGTATCACACAGGCTGGAAAAGGAAGTTCCTGCATCAGTGAACACTGTCTGTCTATTCATAACCCCAAATAAAATGAATGGCAAAATTTACGTGCAAGAATGTTTACAAAAAAGTTGCTTCCATTAATCAAACAGCATAACAGTACTTCAATCTTTTGACCTGATCTCGCTTCGTGCCACTACTCTAAGGATGCATTGAAGTGGTATGAAGTCAACAAAGTCTAATGTTTATAGACAGACATGAATCCACAAAACTCACCAGAGATTCGTCCAATCGAAACTTTTTGGGCATTGACGAACGCAAATCTGAGGAAATATATGGAATCAGTAGAAAATGTTGAAAAAATCGAGAAAGATTGGTCTAAAGTAAAAATGGTCGAAGAAAGCACTGTGCGGAAGCTGATGAGTAGTGTTGAGAGAAATGTAAGAGAACTCGCCTACTTTACAAACACTTATGTTTAAGGAATTATAAATTGAAACGTAACATTATTTTTGCAGTATATTTGAAAACAAAATGGTTTTTAATTAAATCATTGATTTTTTTGTATTAAGCAAGAAAGTTTATTTATATATTTTTTGGAACAGTCTATAAACCGTAATCTAATTTCTTTACTTCCGTATGAATTTTGCTTTATCTGGACAATCTTGTTTTGATCCAAGTCAAAGTTATATTGTTTCTCATTTCTTGGATTTTGTTTTCGTTCCTAATAAAATATGGATTTCCGATCTGCGACATGTTACCAAACTCAAAGTAGGAGATGACAAAAACCTCAAATCTCGGCAAATTGTCAAACAAATCATTCTCGACGCCCACGATATTTTCCAATCTTTCGGTTAACCATTCTGCTGGCGCGTCTGGAAGTAGATGGCAGCTACCTACTTCCCAAGCATCATCGGGTCCAGCCAAACTCTGCGGAGGAAGTTTTTGTGGCGTCTGATGAATGACGGGTAATTTTCACTCACAGTCAGTCCTCGAAACGGGGCCGTTGTTCCCGATATAGTTACTAGGAGAACCGGCGACGATGGCGGAGAATGAATGGATTTCCGGTTAGGGTGTAATTTTCCGGCCCGTTGAAGCCAATACCGAAAGCTAATGTTCACATTTCATCTCGCGTGTGGCTTTTGTTGTTGGAGTTGTTTCTGCCTTCTACTGAACCGTGTATTTTTTTTTTCGTTTTCCCTTTCCTGTCTCCTCCAGAAACGGCCATGGGGGTCAAGGTTAATGCCCAAACGCAGGGAGAGAACGACTACGTAAAGGCGATCTACGCGTAAGTAATTACATCCTACGGCCAGAAGCAAATGACAGGGTTATATTTCACTTGCTTAAGAACCACCAGTGGCACAAATCACATTTATTAATCAGAATCTGTTTAGCAAGCTGGAAAATTGCCCATTCGATGGCCGAGGAAGGGAACCACTTAGATAGAGCGATTAATTTGACATTGACTGTGTTTTTCAGGTTGAGTGAGCTGTTTCTGGAACGGTTGATCAGGCCGTGGATTCATTCGGATTTTATGTTCAAACGATCCAAGTATGGAAAGGAACACAAGAAGGCATTGGATATGGTGCATAACTACACTAAAAAGGTAACTTTCTATTAAACAATTTAACTCTATAAGGTTATTCAAGAGTTTATTTCATGACTTTGAGTTTAAAGAGTGTTTTCGAAAAAAATGCAACACTTTATTTTGTGAATATCGTTGAAAATTGATGTAATTTTCAGTGAAGCTACCTAGTAACGTAATGTGTACGTGTTGAAAATTTGGTGACAATCTGTCAAGTGGTTTTTGAGATAGCGTCTAATACTGAAGTTCATCGACAAAATTTTTTGGGCAGGATCGAGAAAAATCCAGAAAAGTCTCAGTGGAAGACCCCAAAACAACTGAAAACCAACTTTTCGACCAAAGTTCATTAAACTTATGATTTTCTATTTGCTAGTTTGTCCTAATGTGTTGAAATCCATAAGATATTATAAGTTCTAATCAATAATAAAGATATTTATCCACTTAAATAAAAAGTGTTTAGTTTGAAATCTTTTAAAATAGTGATGACTGTGAGAGAACGTAGTATCAAATCCTTAAAAAAAACTCGAAAGCGAGTTTCAAGCCCATCCAAGAATTAAGTAGATGAAATCAAGAGCGCTCATCTCATCAGCCGTCTCTAGTTAACAGCTTTTACAATGACCATTCCATGGAAGGCATTCGCACCAGAAGGCGCAAAAAAGGATTAACGATACAATTCTCCATTCTGCCCCCCTATCTAGGTCATCCGTGATCGGAAGGACACTCTGAATCGGAAACAGCGACAATCCGATGACAGTCTGGCCCAGAAGAACGCTTCGGATTCGAAGGGCGTTTACGGAGCAAAAAAGCGGCTCGCCTTTCTGGATCTGCTGCTGCAGTGGAACGTGCAAAATAATCAACTCACCGACGACGACGTCCGCCAAGAGGTCGACACGTTTATGTTCGAGGTAAGTGTGGGGAAACCGATTTCCGGTTGGACGGTGCGAACCGAAATTAAATTCCGATGAATGACGGTAGCCGTGGTTCGGAAGCGTTTAATGTGAAAGGTTACTCGGGAATTTGTCAAGGTTATGCATCTGATAAGCTAACGATGAACTTTAGTAGAACAATGTGATAGTTAAATACAGATTCACATGGATTTAACTAATAGATAACAAATTCATTGCAGATTGAGGGGATCGATATTTGGATTCAAAATAAATATTTAAATTTCCTATCGACTGGTTGTAAAAATTTCTCGGCGATTTCAGTCTTAAAAAATCATAAAACGATGTTTATTAAATACATCCGACGTTTCGGCAAGTTTATCAAGGAATCTGGCGAGTTGAAAAAAGTTTACAAAACATTTCGATTAATTATTGTATCAGCTAAAAATCAGCTGAATATTAAAATAAATGTTTTTGATGCCTTTTGGGTTACCAAGCATCAGTGTAAATTTTGTGATTATTTCGTCGATCCCTGAGTTAGCGCAACGTGTTTTAATTTTTCATGGAAATGTTGGAATCCAGGAAATTCAGATAAGCTTGAAATGAAGATGGTCTTTGATTTTTGGTTTTCAGTATTCATGAGCTTCATTTTCTGCCAACATGTCAAGCAGCAAAGCATTTCATGAAAAATGTTATAACCATTTCAAAATAAAAAATCAGAATCCATTGAAAAGTAGTTAAAAATGGCAGACCTTGCTTGCTAGAGCTTTTAACAATTCCGTAAAATGTTTATAAATCAATAAATTTCCTGGCTATGCTAAGAAGTTTCTGAGATTTTTTATTTTCATCCTACGGTTACACGGCTTTCCAAAAAAGCAGTCCAAAACGCTAAAATTTAAAAAAAATTAAAAAAAATCTATTACATTGAAACTTTTTTTTGGGGTACAAGTAAGGTTTATGTTTTGTTCAAATGAATTGTACTGCAAGAATCAAGGAATATTTTTCATAAAAAGTTATATTTTTCGAAACTTGCAGTACATAAAAAACCATAAAAAGTTATGGGAGCTGTAAAAATTGAGAAATTTGAAATTTCCATACAAAGCTTGCAGCGGTTTAATACTTATACTTATACTTATACTTATACTTATACTTATACTTATACTTATACTTATACTTATACTTATACTTATACTTATACTTATACTTATACTTATACTTATACTTATACTTATACTTATACTTATACTTATACTTATACTTATACTTATACTTATACTTATACTTATACTTATACTTATACTTATACTTATACTTATACTTATACTTATACTTATACTTATACTTATACTTATACTTATACTTATACTTATACTTATACTTATACTTATACTTATACTTATACTTATACTTATACTTATACTTATACTTATACTTATACTTATACTTATACTTATACTTATACTTATACTTATACTTATACTTATACTTATACTTATACTTATACTTATACTTATACTTATACTTATACTTATACTTATACTTATACTTATACTTATACTTATACTTATACTTATACTTATACTTATACTTATACTTATACTTATACTTATACTTATACTTATACTTATACTTATACTTATACTTATACTTATACTTATACTTATACTTATACTTATACTTATACTTATACTTATACTTATACTTATACTTATACTTATACTTATACTTATACTTATACTTATACTTATTCTTATACTTATACTTATACTTATTCTTATACTTATACTTATACTTATACTTATACTTATACTTATACTTATACTTATACTTATACTTATACTTATACTTATACTTATACTTATACTTATACTTATACTTATACTTATACTTATACTTATACTTATACTTATACTTATACTTATACTTATACTTATACTTATACTTATACTTATACTTATACTTATACTTATACTTATACTTATACTTATACTTATACTTATACTTATACTTATACTTATACTTATACTTATACTTATACTTATACTTATACTTATACTTATACTTATACTTATACTTATACTTATACTTATACTTATACTTATACTTATACTTATACTTATACTTATACTTATACTTATACTTATACTTATACTTATACTTATACTTATACTTATACTTATACTTATACTTATACTTATACTTATACTTATACTTATACTTATACTTATACTTATACTTATACTTATACTTATACTTATACTTATACTTATACTTATACTTATACTTATACTTATACTTATACTTATACTTATACTTATACTTATACTTATACTTATACTTATACTTATACTTATACTTATACTTATACTTATACTTATACTTATACTTATACTTATACTTATACTTATACTTATACTTATACTTATACTTATACTTATACTTATACTTATACTTATACTTATACTTATACTTATACTTATACTTATACTTATACTTATACTTATACTTATACTTATACTTATACTTATACTTATACTTATACTTATACTTATACTTATACTTATACTTATACTTATACTTATACTTATACTTATACTTATACTTATACTTATACTTATACTTATACTTATACTTATACTTATACTTATACTTATACTTATACTTATACTTATACTTATACTTATACTTATACTTATACTTATACTTATACTTATACTTATACTTATACTTATACTTATACTTATACTTATACTTATACTTATACTTATACTTATACTTATACTTATATTTATACTTATACTTATACTTATACTTATACTTATACTTATACTTATACTCAGGGAGGAGTTGCACTAGAAGACACATTCTAGCGTGACGTGACGACTTTTTGATAAGTTTTTTTTGCCTAAAATTTCATTTTTCTGCTACATTTTTCAACAAAATTTTACAAACTTCACATATTTGTAATGCTTATCAAATTTTCTATAAAGAGCATTTTGTCATTAACTAGCACATCATTCGAAAGCTATAAAAGAAAATCAAGCGTGACGTGACGTTGTAAATATGACAAATATTTTACATTTTTGTCAATTTTGTTGACTTTTTCAAGTTTATTTTTATCAATTTTGTAATTTTCGTGAAATTTACCCATTCTTTAATTTTTGATAAATTTATCAATTTGGTCAATTTGATCAATGTTGTCAAAATTGAAAATTTGATATTATTTTTTATCATTTTTGTCATTTTTGTCAATTTTTCCATTATGTCAATTTTGTCACTTTTGACGGGTTGGTAAATTTTTAAATATTTTCTTTTGTCATTGTAGTCAATTTCGTCAAATTTGTCATCTTTGTCATTTTTGAGAATTCTAATAAATTAAGTCGATTTTGTCCATATTTACAATTTTGTAAATTTGATATTTTTAACAATTTTGTCATTTTTGTCAATTTTATCGTTTTTGTCAATTTTGTAAAATCCGTCAATTAAAAAACACATCCTTTAATTTTCCCGACTGAGAATAAATTGAACATTTTGCAATTGAATGAATTATGCTCTAGCCTAAACATAATCAAACAATGCTCGATTCGAGATGCCAGAAGAATCTTTGACATTTTGTTATTAGAAAAAAAAAATGTAAAGAAAAAGGTGAACATTTTTGATGAATATTAATTTTATTTTACTATGGGTTTTTCCTTCTGAGATCTTAAAAAGCATGTTGAGCTAATTTCTTCTTTTAGAATTTCAAACATTTTCGAAAAATTATTTATAAAAGCAAAGGAATAAATTTAGATAAACAAAAACTGGTGATAACTGTTTACCAAAGCAACCAATTGGAAGGTTTTGTCTGGAATCAACGTAGTGTTTGAGACGTTCTTTGTACTGGAAAAGGTTAAAAATAATTTAAATTATTATAGAATTATTCAAGTGTCGAATTCCATTTGTGTCAATTTTGTTATATTTGTCGTTTTTACCGTAACATAAAATTTGTGATTATTGTAATTTTGTAATTTTTGTAATGTTTGTAATTTTTGTAATTTTTGAAACTTTTGTAATTTTTATAATTTTTGTAATTTTTATATTTTTTGTAATTTTTGTCATTTTTGTAATTTTTGTCATTTTTGTAATTTTTGTAATTTTTGTAATTTTTGTAATTTTTGTAATTTTTGTAATTTTTGTAATTTTTGTAATTTTTGAAATTTTTGTAATTTTTGTAATTTTTGTAATTTTTGTAATTTTTGTAATTTTTGTAATTTTTGTAATTTTTGTAATTTTTGTAATTTTTGTAATTTTTGTAATTTTTGAAGTTTTTGTAATTTTTGTAATTTTGTAATTTTGTAATTTTTGTAATTTTTGTAATTTTTGTAATTTTTGTAATTTTTGTAATTTTTGTAATTTTTGTAATTTTTGTAATTTTTGTAATTTTTGTAATTTTTGTAGTTTTTGTAATTTTTGTAATTTTTGTAATTTTTGTAATTTTTGTAATTTTTGTAATTTTTGTAATTTTTGTAATTTTAGTAATTTAGTAATTTTTGTAATTTTTGTAATTTTTGTATTTTTGTAATTTTTGAAATTTTTGTAATTTTTGAAATTTTTGTAATTTTTGTCATTTTTATAATTCTTGTAATTTTTGTAATTTTTGTAATTTTTGTAATTTTTGTAATTTTTGTAATTTTTGTAATTTTTGTAATTTTTGTAATTTTTGTAATTTTTGTAATTTTAGTAATTTTTGTAATTTTGTAATTTTTGTAATTTTTAATTTTTGTAATTTTTGTAATTTTTGTAATTTTTGTAGTTTTTGTCATTTTTGTAATTTTTGTAATTTTAGTCATTTTTGTAATTTTTGTAATTTTTGTAATTCTTGTGATTTTTGTCATTTTTGTAATTTTTGTAATGTTTGTCATTTTTGTAATTTTATGTAATTTTTGTAATTTTTGTAATTTTTTTAATTTTTGTAATTTTTGAAATTTTTGAAATTTTTGTAATTTTTGTAATTTTTGTAATTTTTGTAATTTTTGCAATTTTTGTAATTTTTGTAATTTTTGTAGTTTTTGTAATTTTTGTAATTTTTGTAATTTTTGTAATTTTTGTAATTTTTGTAATTTTTGTAATTTTTGTAATTTTTGTCATTTTTGTCATTTTTGCAATTTTTGTAATTTTTGCCATTTTTGTAATTTTTGTAATTTTTGTAATTTTTGTCATTTTTGTCATTTTTGTCATTCTTGTCACTTTTGTCATTTTTGTCATTATTTTCATTTTTGTCATTTTTGTCATTTTTGTCATTTTTGTCATTTTTGTCATTATTTTTGTCATTTTTGTCATTTTTGTCATTTTTGTCATTTTTGTCATTTTTGTCATTTTTGTCATTTTTGTCATTTTTGTCATTTTTGTCATTTTTGTCATTTTTGTCATTTTTGTCATTTTTGTCATTTTTGTCATTTTTGTCATTTTTGTCATTTTTGTCATTTTTGTCATTTTTGTCATTTTTGTCATTTTTGTCATTTTTGTCATTTTTGTCATTTTTGTCATTTTTGTCATTTTTGTAATTTTTGTAATTTTTGTAATTTTTGTAATTTTTGTAATTTTTGTAATTCTTGTAATTTTTGTAATTTTTGTAATTTTTGTAATTTTTGTAATTTTTGTAATTTTTGTAATTTTTGTCATTTTTTGTAATTTTTGTAATTTTTGTAATTTTTGTAATTTTTGTAATTTTTGTAATTTTTGTAATTTTTGTAATTTTTGTAATTTTTGTAATTTTTGTAATTTTTGTAATTTTTGTAATTTTTGTAATTTTTGTAATTTTTGTAATTTTTGTAATTTTTGTAATTTTTGTAATTTTTGTAATTTTTGTAATTTTTGTAATTTTTGTAATTTTTGTAATTTTTGTAATTTTTGTAATTTTTGTAATTTTTGTAATTTTTGTAATTTTTGTAATTTTTGTAATTTTTGTAATTTTTGTAATTTTTGTAATTTTTGTAATTTTTGTAATTTTTGTCATTTTTGTCACTTTTGTCATTTTTGTCATTATTGTCATTATTGTCATTTTTGTCATTTTTGTCATTTTTGTCATTTTTGTCATTTTTGTCATTTTTGTCATTTTTGTCATTTTCGTCATTTTTGTCATTTTTGTCATTTTTGTCATTTTTGTCATTTTTGTCATTTTTGTCATTTTTGTCATTTTTGTCATTTTTGTCATTTTTGTCATTTTTGTCATTTTTGTCATTTTTGTCATTTTTGTCATTTTTGTCATTTTTGTCATTTTTGTCATTTTTGTCATTTTTGTCATTTTTGTCATTTTTGTCATTTTTGTCATTTTTGTCATTTTTGTCATTTTTGTCATTTTTGTCATTTTTGTCATTTTTGTCATTTTTGTCATTTTTGTCATTTTTGTCATTTTTGTCATTTTTGTCATTTTTGTCATTTTTGTAATTTTTGTAATTTTTGTAATTTTTGTAATTTTTGTAATTTTTGTAATTTTTGTAATTTTTGTAATTTTTGTAATTTTTGTAATTTTTGTAATTTTTGTAATTTTTGTAATTTTTGTAATTTTTGTAATTTTTGTAATTTTTGTAATTTTTGTAATTTTTGTAATTTTTGTAATTCTTGTAATTTTTGTAATTTTTGTAATTTTTGTAATTTTTGTAATTTTTGTAATTTTTGTAATTTTTGTAATTTTTGTAATTTTTGTAATTTTTGTAATTTTTGTAATTTTTGTAATTTTTGTAATTTTTGTAATTTTTGTAATTTTTGTAATTTTTGTAATTTTTGTAATTTTTGTAATTTTTGTAATTTTTGTAATTTTTGTAAATTTTGTATTTTTTGTAATTTTTGTAATTTTTGTAATTTTTGTAATTTTTGTCATTTTTGTCATTTTTGTCATTTTTGTCATTTTTGTTATTTTTGTCATTTTTGTCATTTTGGTCATTTTTGTCATTTTTGTCATTTTTGTCATTTTTATCATTTTTATCATTTTTGTCATTTTTGTCATTTTTGTCATTTTTGTCATTTTTGTCATTTTTGTCATTTTTGTCATTTTTGTCATTTTTGTCATTTTTGTCATTTTTGTCATTTTTGTCATTTTTGTCATTTTTGTCATTTTTGTCATTTTTGTCATTTTTGTAATTTTTGTCATTTTTGTCATTTTTGTCATTTTTGTCATTTTTGTCATTTTTGTCATTTTTGTCATTTTTGTCATTTTTGTCATTTTTGTCATTTTTGTCATTTTTGTCATTTTTGTCATTTTTGTCATTTTTGTCATTTTTGTCATTTTTGTCATTTTTGTCATTTTTGTCATTTTTGTCATTTTTGTCATTTTTGTCATTTTTGTCATTTTTGTCATTTTTGTCATTTTTGTCATTTTTGTCATTTTTGTCATTTTTGTCATTTTTGTCATTTTTGTCATTTTTGTCATTTTTGTCATTTTTGTCATTTTTGTCATTTTTGTCATTTTTGTCATTTTTGTCATTTTTGTCATTTTTGTCATTTTTGTCATTTTTGTCATTTTTGTCATTTTTGTCATTTTTGTCATTTTTGTCATTTTTGTCATTTTTGTCATTTTTGTCATTTTTGTCATTTTTGTCATTTTTGTCATTTTTGTCATTTTTGTCATTTTTGTCATTTTTGTCATTTTTGTCATTTTTGTCATTTTTGTCATTTTTGTCATTTTTGTCATTTTTGTCATTTTTGTCATTTTTGTCATTTTTGTCATTTTTGTTATTTTTGTCATTTTTGTCATTTTTGTCATTTTTGTCATTTTTGTCATTTTTGTCATTTTTGTCATTTTTGTCATTTTTGTCATTTTTGTCATTTTTGTCATTTTTGTCATTTTTGTCATTTTTGTCATTTTTGTCATTTTTGTCATTTTTGTCATTTTTGTCATTTTTGTCATTTTTGTCATTTTTGTCATTTTTGTCATTTTTGTCATTTTTTGTCATTTTTGTCATTTTTGTCATTTTTGTCATTTTTGTCATTTTTGTCATTTTTGTCATTTTTGTCATTTTTGTCATTTTTGCAATTTTGTCATTTTTGTCATTTTTGTCATTTTTTTCCCAAAAGTTATCAGTTGCAAAATTTATTCCTTTTTGAATCAAAGGGTTAACAAAAGCTCGGAAAATAATTTCAGCAATTCAAATATGGAAATTTGGATTGGGAACCCAATATTGAATGTCTCTCTGAAAATATGCTTATACACTTATGTTTAGTAAGAATTTAGCCTTGCACCTATCATTTTATGTTGCAAGATTCGTAAAAGTGACCTTAAGTCCAATAGTTTATCTTTCCAATCGAAATATATGTGACATGCATGGGCCAGCAATTCGTAAACGATCTAGACAATTGAAAAAGCAACGTTTATCTGGCTAGCGGCTATTTATCTATTAAAACGAAAAGCTTTCACAAAATGGAATATTGTTTTCCCCATCGCTTAGTTTTTGGCTGTGCAGAAAAAAACCAACCGGAAACTCACCTAACCGTTCTCCGTCTTTACGACTCTCTACTACGGTCTACTGCACAGTGATCCCATGAATTGCGTTCCATATTTTCACAGTTTTTCACCTAACACCCACTCCTTCTTATTCTCCCACGGTGCAGGGCCACGATACAACGACAGCCGGCATGAGCTGGGCCCTGTTTCTGCTCGGGTTGCATCCGGACGTGCAGGATCTGGTGCACCAGGAAATTGATTCGATTTTCGATGGCTCCGATCGTCCGGCCACGATGAAGGACCTCGGCGAGATGAAGCTTCTGGAACGCTGTCTGAAGGAAGCACTCCGACTCTATCCGTCCGTGGCATTTTTCGGACGTACGCTGAGCGAGGACGTCACTCTGGGTGGCTATCACATACCGCAGGGCACGCTGCTGGGAATTCACGCGTATCACGTGCACCGGGACGAACGGTAAGAAGGATAGATATGCAGATAGTCACGGGTTTGTCACAATGATTGCACGTACGCACTAGTCGGATATCCGTGTATGTTTTCGTCAGGGAAACTCGGTAATTGATACTTTCCCGGAAGGATTTCAAACCAAAATCTACATAATTTTGAATAAGGGAATGGCAGAGATTACGTAGGATTCATACTTGTAACTATGGACGTTATACCGCTGCAAAAATTGACTTTTTGCTCCTGTTTGTTTTTTTTTTTTTTTTCAATGCTTTTTGAGTCACCAGGCATCAGTGTAAAATTTGAGATGATTTGGTTGTTTCCTGATTTAGCGCAACGTGTTTCAATTTTGTATGGAAATTTGTATGGAAGAAGAAATTTTTGCATATTTAATCATCCAGGAAATTTAATAAGGCTTAATATGAATTTTGCCTTTAATTAATTTTTGATTTTCCTTGTTCTTGAGCTTCATTTTTTATTGATTTGAACTGAGAGATATTAGGTATAATAAGATAAAATAAATATAACTCATCAGATATAAATGCGTACGCTTCTAAAAAGGCGCCGTTCAGTAAGGTGTGAAGCAATACGTTCAATCCAACTAACATTTGCTTTCTCTCATAATTTTTCGTTCAATTTCCCTACTCAAAGATTCTACCCGGATCCTGAGAAATTCGACCCGGACCGCTTTCTGCCGGAAAATACCGAAAACCGGCACCCGTACGCATACATCCCGTTCAGTGCTGGGCCACGAAACTGCATCGGACAGAAGTTTGCCATCCTAGAGGAGAAAAGTGTACTGGCAGCGGTGCTCCGGAAGTACCGGATCCGGTCGGCCAACACCCGGGAAGAGCAGCTCATCAACGTCGAGCTGATCACCCGGCCCAAGGATGGCATTCGGCTTTACCTGGAAAAAAGGAAATGAAGTTGGATATCGGTGGATAGTTTGTGAGGTGGTTTAATATTATTTCTAAATAAATTTCCCTTTCATTAGATAGGTAACTGTTTTTGGTTATTTTGATCCCGAAAATCCGTGATGCATTTTTCGATCGTTTGTTCTTAGTGTGGTTCTTAAACCTCATTACAAAATTTCTCACACATATTTCCTCAATAGGGGAGATGAAGGCATAACGAGCACCCGGGCATAGTAAGTACTCCTCTTTTCTACAAAAGTACGTATTTTCGTTTCGTACTTCCAATGGTATTTATTTTTCAGCAAAAAAGAAATGTCCTGATCAACTTTTCAGAAATATTTTTAAAAAGAACCGACCAGGTTCTCAATTGTCGAGAATATCATTTTTTTTTTTTTTCAACGCGTATTCTTTTCAACTTGTTGACTCGGGGCGAGCAGCGTACCATTGAGTGTCGGGCTACCCCATTATGGAGCACCGACATTTTAGTTTCACCGGAACATTTCATTCAGTGTTTTCATTACTCCATCATACACAATCCACACAAGATAAACACATACCTATTTAGCTTCCGAAATAAAACTCAATCCATTGTTTTCAGTGTTGTAGTCGACAAATCAGCTTTTCGATGTTTAGGCTCGATCCCCTTCTATGAACATAGTCGACCAAGAGTAAAGAGCTCGCTGACGAACTCTGTTAATAATCTGAATAAAGAAAATCAGTCTCTTGTTTCCTGATTGCCAACAGAACTGGACGTGTGTATTTTCAATCCCACAAGAAAACCCTGTTTGACTATAGTTATCCCCAGTTTAAATTATAAAAATAATTATTAATTTAAAAACTACAAATATACCGGTTACTTCAGTCAGACACACCATTATCCACGTTGTTTTCTCTTTTCTCGACCGCTGCCTTTTACCTGCGATAGGTTAACAGGGTGTCGACTCATATCTGGTAATAAAATTTCCTGATTTTTCCTGATTTTTCAGTCGTTTTTCCAGAAAATTCCAGGTTTGAAAAACAACCTGAGGAAGCAACTTAAAGTTATAAAAAACTAGCTGACCCGGCAAACTTCGTTAAGCCTTTGAATTTCGCAAAAATAATGAACATAAGCAGAAAATAGGTAGTAAGTAATTATTAACGCTCATGAAACTGGATTGTTACCTTCAAACGGAGTGAGCAGTTTTTTCAATATTTTCGTAATACTTCTGTCATATTATGGTAGTGCCTACCTCCAGGGGCAAAAATTTTCGAAAAAGATTGACTCCCAACAAAACTGGAAAGCGAATATCTTCATTTACAAAGGATCCTTGACACCGATAATTTCAATTTCTATTAACCAGAAGATAAGTGCCAAAAAATGTTTTGTTGAAATGTGTCGTCATTTTAAGCAGTTTTGATCAAATGTCTTTCCTTTTTCGCCAAAACCATGTTTGGAATTTTCTTTATCGTATAGGCACCAATTTGTAGAAATGGCGCAACACTTTTCAAGGTAAGAAATTTCGCGATTTTTTTTATGCTGCAAATATATAAATATCAACAAATTTCCATATACCATTCTGTTTTTCGTTATTATCATGCCTTTAATATGTTCTCTGTATTAGATAATCTCCTCTTAATTTTTAAAATCATCTTTTTTATATCGACTTTAACTTTATCATATTTATCGAGAAATGGATGCTTAAACACTGAACAAAAAAAATTAGAACATTCAATATATGTGTATGTACATGGAATTTTTATTCACAGCAATTTCAAATCAAACGATTATGAAATCTTTTTTTTAATTTGAGATCTTGAATTCAAAATCAGAAATTAAATTCAAAAAAGTCTTTGCAAATCTAATTCAGTTTTCATTATCTCTGTTTTGGATCTTGAATCATATTTTCGCTGAGACTAAAATTTTTATTTTCCAAGCTTCTTGTATTTGAAAAAAAATGTTATTGAACCAATTATCTGTTCCTGATTTCTGATACTGAGTGTTGGATCAAATTATGAACTTTATTTTTACAAAAGTCAACCCTATTTATATCCTTAATTTTGTTCAGTTTTTTAGCACCATAGTATGAAAGGAAGAAGTGGATAGTATCTAACATTTCCTTGGCTTTCTGATGAAATTCACATAGAATTACAAAGTTAATATCATTCTATTCTCGAACTAACTCATTATATTCTTGACGTTTACAAAAACCAAGTAAATCAATTTATGGTCGTCATATTCTAATAATTAAAAATAAGACGTTCTCTTGGTGTTATACCATAAATATTTCATTGTTATCTGTTCAGTTGTTTTGGATATGTCAAAACTTCCACAGTCATACGTAGAACATTATTTTTCTTAAATAATATGACAGTCTTTCATTTAACCGGAAAATAAACAAAACAAAATAACGGAGTAAATAAAAGAATTCAGAATTTTTCTCGAGCGTATCCTGGTCAGGCAAATTTATTTGATCTAAAAACCTAACAATATCCGGGCATTTGATTTCAAAATTGTCAATCCAAAATTCGGGCAATACCAAGCAAATTTGGGCTAAATTCCGAAACTACTCGAAAAAATTAAAACGAAAAGCACTTCAATAATTTTCTTTCTTCGAAACACATCAGAAATTTCGAACCGTATTTTAAGCATCCAGAAACCGTGCATGATTATTATGTTGAAAGTTGCTCAAAAATTCCGTTTTAGTACGCAAAATTTAAAAAATAATAACTTAATAAGAGATTTTTTTTATTTGGCAAATTTAATGACTAAATCCGTAAAATTCGGGTTTTTTTTTATCAAAATCCGGACAACCGGGCTGGACGACTTAACCGGGCCCTTTAAATTTTGTTTTATCAATTACCCGGTCAAGTTCGGGTAAAACCGGGCAATCCGGCTAGCTTTGGATAAATCAGCTTTAAAAATGTTAAAGTTGCCTTGATGCTGAAGCAAAAATGACAATTTTCGAAAATAGATATACTCCATGCCGGCTTATTGCCTTCTTTTTTTTCGCCCCATACGGAAGGTGAACAATTACATCCAAGTATCCATTTTACTGGTGCCACGTGAAAAGTACACTTGCAACGAAAATGGGCGCCAAAACTTTCTATAGAGAGATGGATGAACATCAGTAAGCCTTGATTGCTTTTGGCGCCTTCCTACTCTGGGTGATTCGAATGAAAAAAAATGGAAATTGGGTGCCATGACTTTATTTGATACGAATAAAAAATAAAAATTAATTTTCAAATTCCACAAAAACATTTTTGAAATTATCTCTCCGTTGAATTATTCTTTGCGTGAAGACGAATACAACAAAAAAAATCTCATGCAAATCGGATGATCCAGTGAAGAGTTTTGCGTGTTCGTACATTTCTGTATGGGCTGTCTCTCTCACTGTTTTATATATATAGATATATTTCCACCGGAAAAAAGCACAGAAAACTTTGAGTCGAGAATACTAATTTATTACGATAATTTTAACGGAAGTATTATTTGTGATATTAAACATTTAAATATAAGTCAGCCAGTTCGGATCCACTTGTAGAAATTCTTATGATTTCAGCATAACAATTTTCTCTTGCAAGCTATCAGCCTTCTTCTGTGCGTCTTCAAAAATTTTCCTCCGTTTCACCTTAAGCTATTTTGCTTCCGCTTCTCGATGACGCTTCATCAGCTTTGTTTGGTCTGATTGAAGAGCTTCCTTTTGGCGGCGATCTTTGTCTTCCAAATACAGAGCATGTAAATTTCTAACTCTTTGAATAAGTTTGTTGGAAATTTGGACTGATTTTATCCCTCCAGTATAAAAAACAGCATCATAGATTTAGCCACCACTGATTCTTCACGCATATTTCCGAAGAGACATTCGGAATTTACTGAAAAACCACGTTCAACATTCGCGTTGTCATGTGAAAGACAGCAGATCATTTTGACGATGCTGAAGAATTCTGGACACTTGGCATTTGCTAGCACTCCACTCCAAAAATGATCCAGCCTTTCTTTGCTACGGTCATAATTATCAAATTTTTCGCCTCTGGCAATCACTCCGGAATACTGCATTCGATACGAAATTGCAGAACTTGCTTTTTGCTGAGCTTAGGACATTTTTTCATAGCATTCTTAGTGTCATATCAGCATATTTTTAAGCAGATAATAAACTATGACGTTTCAATTGCTTCAAATAAAATCAGGATCATTATTTTTTCCCTGATTGGTGGAAAAATTCCCTGATGTTCCCTGATTTTCCCTGATGCAAATTGAATTCCCTGATTTTCCAGGTAGTCGACACCCTGGTTAAGTGCCCAGCAGCGAAGTAAAAGTAAAAACCCAAAGTTAGTTTTTTTTTTTAATCGCGATAATCGAGTTGTACACAAGTTTATCGGACGGTAATCGCGAAAAGTAATGGAGGGGAGTCGATTTACGCTAAAGAAGCTCGGAGACAAACATCACCAGAAGACCACCCTTACCTCAAAAGTGTCGCTACTCAAAAGGATTTGCAGTAAGCGCTACGTCAACGGAGAATAAATGACCGAGCATCGCCGGACAAGAGCTGCGACAGAATCTCATGGCCGCGATGATCATGAGAAGTCTCCTCAGCTCATTCGACACGCTAACGACAGCTCTCGAAAGCAGATTGGACGAAGACCTCACGCTCGAGTTGGTCAAGCGGAAGCTACTTGACGAGCCAGCGAAGCAGCAGGGATCAGCGCCTGGCACGGTGCTGCAGATTTGTCTGCCACTATTTTCAGAAGAAGGGCCATAAGCAGAAAGAGTGCCGCAAGCTGATTCGCGACAAGGCGGCGGAATAAAAATCACAAGGATCACCATTTAATCAGAAGGAACCCGTTTCGTTTGCTTTGGCTACCGGTGTTATGGCTGAAGTAAACGCAAGCAAGCCGTGGATCGTCGACTGCGGCGCGTCAAGTCACTCCGTAGCCAACCGGAAATCGTTTTTGGAGCTGAGGGAAAGTGCGGCTAAATCTGTCAAGCTGGCGTACGGTAAGGATGTCAAGATTTGTTATGAAGGTCCCTGCGTGTCGTCCAGTGCGTTAACGAGCGAGGCCACCGTCAAGAAATGAACCTTAGTGCACTTCATGTTCCGGATCTGTCCCTGAACTTACCATCGGTCCGTGCGCTGTTCGGAAAGCATAGCTAATGTAAGTTTCGATGCAGCTTGCTGTCTGATCATGCGAGGAGAAGCCACTATAGCAGTGGTAACCTTGAAGGACGGTCTGTACCACATCAAGCAACTACAGAGCGTCTTCATGGTGGCAAGCGACCATCACCACAAGGACTGTAAGCACGTTTGGCGTAGGAGATGCGGCCACCGGGAACCGAAAGCGATTCAACGTTTGTTGTAGAAGGGCAGTCTGGCGGACGGCATCACAAACCACGAGTGCAACGTTAACGAGCAGTGCGAATGCTACCTAAAAGGTAGCCCCAACGAATCGACGTCTACATCAGCTGCTCCTATGGATCTGGTGCACACGGACTTTTGCGATCTGGTTGACACACCGTTCGGTGCGCGGTTATCGGTACTTTATGACCGTTTTTGATGACCACACCAAATATTGCGTGATCTTCCTATTGATGGAAAAATCAGAGTCCTAACAAAAACACAAGAATACGTCGCTCGTGCCAAGACACTGTTCGATCGTTCACCGAAAGCCATCCGTTCAGATCAGGGTGGAGAGTACAGCAGCAAGCAGCTGCGATCGTTCTTCAAGCGAGAAGGGATTGCGCCGCAGTGCAAAGCGGCCTACAGCCCCCAACAGAACGGGATTGCGGAACGAAAGAACCGTTCCCTCATCGAGCACGGCGTTAACCTCCAAAATGTTCTTCCTGGAATGGTGTGAAACCCAAGGTCCATCACTTGAAAGTAGAAACCGTAGTATGCAGAAAGTCAACACGGCGCACGAGAGGTGTACCACCTGAAGGGTTCGACCCTGCTGCAGTCGTGGTGAAGGATTTTGAAGAAGACCCTTGCAACTAATTCGAAGCGATGCTGTCTGGCATGTAACAATGGAGGGGAAGATAAACTCCCTTCGAGGAAAATGCGTCAAAATCCAAGACTGGTTACCCAAGGATTCTCACAAAAATAAGCAAATATTACGACGAGGTCTCTAAGCCCCCGTCAACAGGTGACCCTACGAACAGTGCTCGTGTTGGTCATCAAGCAACAGGTGCTAGTCAAGTGCCTACCTATATGCAGACTTGGAGGAGGATGTCTACATGAAGCAATCGTCTGGCTTCGTACGAAACGACGGCATGGTGTGTCGCCTAAAACGATGGATTTATGAACTTAAACAGTCTGCCAGGACCTGGAAAAAGAAAAAAAGACGGAGTCTTCAAAACGATGGGGCTCGTCCAATCTAGTGCCGACAAATACCTGTACATCCGCAGTCACAAAGGGAAGCAGACCTTCATCCTGATATACGTCGACGATATGGTCATCGCGTGCAGTTCGGAGAAGGAGTTCGAAGAAATATCTCGTACGCATAAAAAAAAACTTCTAGCTGTCATTTCTGGGTGAAATCAAACACTTCCTGGGCATACGCGTAAAGACGAAGAGCGACCATTATACACTGGACCAATCCAACTACATCGGGAAGCTCATCCAACGATTCAAGCACGAAAACGCTAAACCGTCAAAAGTGTCAACGGACCCCGCATATCTCAAGCAAAAAGAGGAAACCGAATTACATACAAACACTTCATACAGCAGTTTGGTGGGCAGTTTGCTTTACGTTGCGGTAAACACCAGGCCGGACATATGCGTGGCTACATCGTTGCTGTGAAGAAAAGTTTCAAACCCGGCGAACAGTGATTGGACCGAAACAAAGCGAGTCATCAGGTACCTCAAGACTACGAAAGATGTTTGCGTCTACGTTTGCATCTAGGATTCGGCATCGTTGAACTTGAATGTTACGTAGACGCCAGCTGGGCCAGCGACGAGGTGGACATGATATTACATTCTAGATTTCTACTGTAGTTCGGCGGCTCGTCGAATGGGGCACACGAAAACGTGTACGTGGCCCTGGCGGAAGATTGCCAGGAGATGCTGTGGTGCCGCAAGCTGCTCAAAGATCTACAGCAAGAACAACGAGTTCCTGTCGTTTTATGGAAGGACAATCAATCGTGTATGAATATCGTGGAGTTCGAACGTCTGGAACGCCGTTCTAAGCACATTAACACCAAGATGCGTTCACCAAGGACCTTCACTCAAAACGAATCATCGAGCTGCACTACAAATGCTCATAATAACAAAACCCCTGGATCGCGTAAAATTGGAGCGGCACAGCCGCAGCCATCGGCACCATAGATACAATTGAGGCATCGAAATAACATCGTTAAGGGTTCTACCTGGAAAACCTATCAGTGTTTTCATTACTCCATCACACACAATCTTCACGAAATATACACACACTTTGCTTACGTAATAAAATTCATTCCATAGTTGTCAGTCACACCGTTAACCGAGTTGTTTTCTCTTTCCTCGACCGCTGCCTTTCACCTGCGACAGCACGATGAGCATTTTCTGTCGTAGAATCTAGCAACGAATTCAACTGTATGAAGTCAACTGAATTATAGAGCTACAGCTTGACTAGTTTACATTTGACGATTTAGCCTATTGGTAAGGTGTCGAAGAGGAATTCAAAAGACACGATTTTTTTTCATTTACCATTCATGATCACTTAGTTTTGATTGTTGCATTATACAGCAAGTATCATCATTCGCCAAACAAAACACCAGAAACGTAATGTGTGAGTGTGTGTGCGTGAATTTTTTGTATTCTACAAACAGACATGCATTATTTTGTTATTGCTTTGTTTGATGAATCTGAAGCCTAGTCCACACTAAGCAACTTGGACTGCGATCTCGGTTGCTGAGACTTGTTTATGTTTACATTTGCATCTCGTCTCGTCTCAAGTCTCCCGACAAGTACGGGAGACCTTGAGCAACCAAGTGTAAACATAAATAAGTCTCAGCAACCGAAATCGCAGTCCATGTTGCCTAGTGTGGACTAGGCTTAGGACTTACCGTTTAGTAGAAAATGTATCGAACATGAATGATAAATGAAAAAAAATTGCCCGACCAGGAATCGAACTCAGGTCCTCTGAATATCTCACCGATACCTTACCAATAGTATCACATCTCATCGAAAGTTGTCGTGCAACTTTTAAATAAGTTCCAAGATCCTGTCACGTAAGTTGGATATCGTCGAGGTCCCTACAGCTGCTTGTTCAGTTTGGCTACAATAATTTTTTTTTTTTTTATATCGTTGAAAAACGTTTTTGAGTTAGTAAAGCTACAGATTTTAACCTTTCTTACAACTGAAGAACAAATTGATTTATGCTCTAGGAAATATCTAAGATTCCTTTTGGTTTAAAATTTCCTTCAAGTTTCACCAAAACTTCCATATTTTAAAAAACAAAAAAATATTTCAAATAACATATGAGGCCCTCAGAGCCAAAGTTATAATCTATATTTGATGATTTTTTCGGATTTTTTCGGATTTTTTTTAATTTTATTTACATACAGAATACAAATTCTCGAAATTCTCTTTTCTCGAAATAAGCTTTTATACACTTATCCCCTTTGGCTTCAAGGGGGACGTTCGGCAACACTGTCAATAAGAACGGATGGCAGGTTCAAAAAGCGGTTCGAGTTTTTCAAGTTTTTGTCGGTCAATTTGGTTTTAAATTCTATAAGCTATCGATCAAAAGGTGCCGGAAATGGTGTGTCAGTGGATGATTGTATTCGTTTTTAGTTGTTTCCGGAGAAATTTGTAAAATTGTGGAAAAAGATGCATCATTGGTGGTGTTTATGCGAGAATCAGGAAAGGTTAGAACTGTGGCTTCGTTGGCAAAGAAAAAGAGATAGCAAGATGTGAAAAAGCAAAATATACTGTGGTATTTGTGGAAGCTTATTAACAAGAAAAAGCTTCAAAGTGAGGTTTGTGTCCTGGGAGACTTGGTTTTTTGATGACGCTTCCAAGTTGGCGTTACTATAGAATGGCAGTAGTGTCGTTTGCAACCAGGTATTCTTCGAGAAACTTTCTCGAGTTATTTTTCAGGATCGATGCATCAATGACAAGATAAGTATGAATTTCTTTACAATTTTATATTTTTGATTTGACCTTGTATTGAGTAAACTCCTACTTGACAGAAAGTTTAGTACAAAAATTTAGTACAATTATAAGTTGGTTCTCATCTAGGAATTCCATGGAGCTTTGAACGTGTGAAAGCTCCTAAAAAGTCTCGTTTTGTAGTCAACTAAATACATGGCTGCCAAAATCTCCGAAATTTTGTTCACAAATATGAATAAAAATTATTGCGCATGAAAAATTAAATTGTTTTAACAATGTTTTCTTTTGCTCGATCGGAAGAATACAGTAACTTAAACTTTTCAATCTCTTCCGACTGTATTTTCGCAACTGAGTAAGCAGTGGTAATTTACAATTTCTTTTCTTTTTGAATGTTTGAATACGATTATACACCTTTAGTTCCCAATTTTTTTTTCTTTTCGAAACAGAATCAATATCATATTTATTAAATAATTATATTTTTTAAATTATTTTGTAATAGCCTACTATCCAATAAAAATTTGAATGTAAGTATACCATCGAAATTTCATTTCACGAATAGTTTTTCTTGATTTTAGGATGTTAATTTATAATATGGATCTTGTCGTCGTATTTATCTCTAAGACACAGATGGTTGTTATTTTGAAACGTCATATTTTATAAATTCTTAATTTATGCCTTATTTTTATTCAGTTTGTAAAATGCTGCATTCATCTATACAGTAAATGTTAAAGACATATTTCAGGTTTAATCATACACGCTGTCCAAATTTACATTGCTCGTTGGAAATGCTCTACTTTTATATTTAAGTCTTTTTTATTTCTTGTTTTCTAAATTTTTATAACCATCCAGCATTTTATTATTGTACAATAGCGCTTCATTACACTATCATACTATTTATTATTTTCTATTTCAATTCTAATCAAATTTTTCATTTCACAGCTTTTTTCGTCAGTTACAACACATTTCAAATGATTCACAGATATTAAATAGATTTATTTTAACTGTTAGCATTTTTTTTCATCTTAACATCATTGGATTGTTTTTTTTTATATAAATTAATTTACAAATATGTATACAATGTTTCTACCGTATCTTTTATTTTCACGATGAAAATTGCATTTCCATAATAAATTTACTTTTCATTTCAGAGCTCGTTCCCTTGGATTATAGCTTCTTAGGCAACTCATCTTTAAGTTGATAATTGAATATATCATTATTTTTTGACCATGTGTACATTAATGGTATTTTATCATTATTTCAAATTCAATTAATCCTATTTTATATATGACATTATATTTACTAAGCACTTAAACACTTCACTTTCATCAAGATGACTTCGTATAAAGAACTTATTTTTTGTTTCTCCTCTCTAAAGCGCTTGTAAGTATGTACATTATTCTTGGAATTTAACTATTGTTATCTAATTACATACCTATTTTCATTACATAGTACTTACCTATTTTCATTATATCAAACAATTGAGATCTGCAGAAGACTTGATCAACAAATACATATTTTGTAAATTTTAACCATTTCTTCATTTAAATTGTAGTAGAATAAATTAATTTATTTCCAATTTTTCGTTATTTTCGTCATGTTAAATTATATTTATTTATTAATCGAATTTAATTCATTCTTAGTCTGGCGAGTCCATTAAAAAAGAGTCTAAGAGCTTTTTTGTTAAAAATCTTATTGTTGTGTCAGGTTTTTATAAGATGTTTAATTTTTTCATCAACATCGTAGTTTATGGATATAACAATAGTTTTATGATTATATCTTATTTTCAGATGGATTCCCCCAGGTTAAATAACAAAAAGTTCATTTTAGAACACTATGAAGATCTTAATATTTTGGAAAAATCTTTTATGTATTTTTAAGTGCTCCCGGCGAGATTTTTATAAGCAGTTACATTCACGATTTTTAGCTTGTTTATTTATTTAGTTATTTTTTTGTTCATATATTAATTTATTTTTTATGTTTTTTATTTATTGATTTATTTATTCATATATTCATTTATTTGTTTATTTATTTATTTATTTATTTTTTTCTCTTATTCATCTCTTTATTAAGTTACAAATTTCAACTACGTCACTAACTGACAATGTGTATCATATTTCAGGAAATGTTGTTGTAGGATCGAACATACAATCGAACATTCTTATTATTACATTCTTTATCAATTTTTTTTTTATAAATTTTTTTTTATAATTTTTTTTTCATAATTTCATATCATTATTTATATTATTATTTATTTTTAATTTTCATTCATTATATAAACTATCATATAACGTGGGTAAGGCGCATCAGGATATGATTTCCCCTATTTTTAATTATATTGATTTTCAGCAGCAGGAAAATAGATTGATTAATTCAAACATTCTAACCTTGGTTCTCACATTTGTTCAGGATTTGACCAGATCAAACTTAACTGACTCTATTCTCATTTCAGTTTCCGCTGATAAACTACGGTTTAGTTTTTAAGTTGTTCATAATTTTTCAGGTGATTTGAACTCTTTTTGCACATTTGATAAACATTGTTCAAACTTTTCCACGTAGATAGATATTATATTTAGTCATACCTACTATATAATGATATATTTTCTATGTCAATTGTAATATTCTTTTATTGAAATCATATTGTTATATTATATTATTTTACCTTATGTTTTACAATGTTATTTTATTATATCCCATTACAACATACTATAATATATTATATGATCTCGTTTAACTACATTTTATTCGTTAATATATTTGAACAACAAGGGCAGGGGCATCTGGGTATCCTCGTTTTACAAGAAGAGCGGGTTACCGTGTATGCTAGTACCGTTTCGAATACTGGACGTTCCTCAATTTATGTCAAGGGAATTTGGCATGGTTGAGAAAAAGATAGTGTTTGATTACTTTTTGTAAAATAAGGACGCACTCTTTTTTCGGAAGCCTTGGCGGCGGGATTATAATTTGCATGCTATCTTGATTAGACAACAACGTGGTTATAGCTTCTCGAGACTTTTCCCCTTTTCACCCAGGATACCGTTAGTGACTCTGCTTACGATTCCATTCCCTTAGAAGTCTCATTGAGAAGTTATTATTGTGTTGCGTGGTAACCAAGATGAACGTGTGGGTTATTTTTTTTGCCACAACCGCGGCGCTGCCGTAAACCCAAGGTGGATACAATACATACATACATACATTATCCCCTTTGGCTTCAAGGGCCTCATATATAAACAAGCTGACCCGGTGTGCTTTGCTACCCTTCCAAAGATAAATTAAATTTGTTAAGTGTTTTGAAAGTCAGTTTCATTTCATTGGCAGCATTTCAAATCAAATTTCAACATAAATTGGAAGCAATCGCTGAACGCAGAAAGAATTAAGAAACACTTTTTCTTTATCTCTGTATATCGATGAGTTTCAATCTTAGTTCAATTGAGTTTAGTTTTCTCAATTATATTTGAATCAAATTCTTGACGTAAAACTTCCTGAAATATTGATCTTTAAATCAAATGCTTACATCTCATTTTAATTAAAATCCAATCTGTGCATTAAATCGAAATTCGACTGATGATAATAATGATCACTATTGCTAGCAACAAGCTGTAAAGCGAAATGGAAACTATTCCTTCCCAGAATGACATCGTTATCCTGACTCTATTTACAGCGTCTAACGCACACTCTTGGTCAAACTAATGACAAGCATCCCTGACGCCTGGCGATATGCATCCTGTCCTTTCTGCTTCGGATTTTGATTCTCGACGCCCTTCACGCAAACTCGATCAGCCAGGAGCGAGAACCAGCCAAATCCGATCCACGTCCCAATGCTTAATGGCGTTTAAATTCGAATCCAGTAGAATGTAATAAATCTCGAATGTAAATTTCTGCTGTCAGTTCACGTTCGCACCCTTTGGTCCGTTATTGTTAGGGTTGGGCGACATTTCGAAGGGCCACACGTCTCCCCGCTCGTTCGTTCGTTGGTGGTCGAACCAATAACTTCCACACAAGTGTATGAAAGCGTATGTGCTCCGTACACTTTACCATGCCAGTTCACTGACATTTAACGTAAACGCTCGCATATCTCGGATGCAGAATTCGCAATTTACAACCTTCGTTCGGATGGTGAAGGATGTGATGGCACACTTACATACAAACACTCACAAACACACAAACACAGTCAAAGGGAGAAAACAGCAAACAACGAGCTGCCGCACACGACTTGCGGACACACTCACAATGGGTCAGAACATATTGGCCCCGAGGAGAATGCAATGTGTTCAACCGTGCGAAACGACACATTTCATGCTGTTCGAAGCGAACATCAACCCTACCGTATCCAAACCTCGAAGGATTGCTGCCTGCCACTGCCTTGTCAAAGCATCGGCCCAGCATCCCTACTCGGATGCCCTCGGATGATTTCCCCTCAGACCCCCGGATGGGTCAACATTCAACAGATAGGGCGCGCTGCACAATGCCAAACCGGGACCCAGGACCCTACCAAATGCAATCGTTTCCCAGCTGACACACATATGGAAGGATGATGTGCCCCGGTTTGCTGCTGGAGTGATTCAGTTATCATTTTTTTTTTTGTATTTTTACAATTTACTTGTGTTCTCTTTTTTGACAGTTTATGCCCAAGATTTGCCATCTAGTTGATTAGTAGTTTGTTGTAGTTTTGGCAACATCTTGAAATATAATTTTCTGGCTTGAAATAAAATATAATGAGAATAAAAAAACTATCGCTTTTAAACATAACTTTGGCTTTTAACTGGACATTTCTTAGGTATGGTATTCTCTATTTTTTAATGCTTTTAATGCTATTGGTAATAGATCCAGTGGTAAAAACCTGGTAGATTTTGAAGCAAATGATTTCTATTGTTCAGCTCATTATTGTTTAATTTTTCGCAATTTTGGGAAAATATGTGAGACAAATGTACAAACTGTGCAGTAAGTGTTAAGTGGGTGATAGACTACACCACATTTGTACAACGCGATGAAATTCGATGAAATTTTGTCACGGCGAACAGGATTTCCATCGTGTAGGGCACTGCTTACATAAATGAGCGCGCATACGGTTTGAGTAAAGCAGGCCATACATTACACAAATGGCGTGTGCAAACTCGATGATTCTACGACGATTGTTTGATTCTTTGCTCGCTTACACACGATACAAACCTATTTCGCGCGAACACAAACGATTGCTATCGAAAACAGCAACAAAAATAACACATCAACCCAGGCTGGGGCTGAACAAATGGCCTGAAATTTGTACAAACAGCACCATACACCATGCCACAGAGGGTTGTTTGTAGAAAAAAAATCGATCCCGACCGATATTACTCAAACCAATTGCGCGCTCATTCAAGCAGTGCCATACACGATGCATATCGTATTCCCATAGACAAAATTTCATCGAATTTCATCGCATTTGTACAAATGTGGTGTAGTCTATGGTCCGCTTTCGTTTGTGTTCGCGCTCACGTCAGATCTCTACGAACTAAAATCCGAATCGTCATCTCAAACGTCAAATCCGTATCGTTGTACGGGTGCGAAACTTGGTGCACATATGCGGTAACGACGCGAAAACATCAAGTTTTTGTGAATTGCTGCCTGCGGAACAACATCCGCGCTTGGTGGCCTGGCAATTTGATCTCAAACGTGGAACTTCATCGCTGGTGTCATCAAAAGGCGCTAAAAATTGAGGTTCGGGATCGTAAGTGGAGATGGATTGGGCACACGCTGCGAAGAGATGAAAACGAGATTTGCAGAGAGGCGCTTGACTGGAATCCAGATGGGCATCGAAGAAGAGGCAGGCCCAAAAGCTCGTGGCGGCGTAGTCTAGCCGCTCAAATCCGCACAGTTGACGAGAACCTTGGCTAGCAGCAAGTGAAGTCGTTGACTTCGGATCGCCAGCAGTGGAGATCTTTTATCTCAGCCCTATGCGTCGGTCAATCGGCGCCGGACTCCGTAGACAGGTAGGTTTGTGGGTGAGCATAGATTAAAACAATCGTCGTGGAATCATCGCATTTGTACAAATGGCCCGCTTAATGCATGCCGGCCTATAAGCGGGCCATACATACACCACGACAACATCGTACGGAGGATGTGTGAGGATGCCAGTACTTGGCGGGTGATCAACGATGGGTTCACTCGGATCATGACTGTCCTGCGAGGGGTGGGAACAAGCACCAGTCCGCGACCGGTGTAGGATGACTCCTGCGTCGGGAAGCATCTGAGTAGTGTGCGTCTGATCCTGGCAGTAAAGCATACAAAGATGCAACTCTACCTCCTGCGTATGCCGAGCTGCCTGGTACGCGGCACGTCTCCAACGGTACCGTCGCGGAGTATCCAAGTCCAGGGCTGGTAGCGAGTCACTTTTTAGTGACTTGGTCACTTTTTTTGGGTCAGTCACTAAAAAGTCACTTTTTTCGTCATTTGGTCACTAAAGTCACTATTTTCCGAAAAATGGTCACTTTTATCACCAAAAGTCACTTTTTTCACCGAAAATAAACCAATGAAAGAGTAATTTGAATTGCGCGTGTTAATATTGACGGTACTAACGGTAAATTACTTGATCAGTCAATCAGAAATTTGTTTCGCTTCCGGCGGAATTTCGACATGAAAAACCCTTGGCTTGAGACATTTCGATCTACGACATTATTTGACGTTCCATGTATTGAAACTAACTTTGATTGTAGATTTTAATTTTTAGTTCAATCAACCTTTTGTATTGGAACTCAAAACTTGATATACAAAAACCCTATCTCGTCTTTAGAACGGGTTTTTATTAAGAAGTGTAACTAAGATTGACATTGAAACGAACCATTTTTTTAATTAAAATATCTTGTATGTCATAACAAATGTTATATTGAAATGAAATATTCTTGAAAAAAATAATTTCATACTTAATTTTATTTCGTGTTTTTTTGTTCTTCTAAATACTTAAAAAAGGGTTTTAAAAATTTACACAGGGCCACAAAATTTACATTTTTCTTAGGTGCAATGAATTTTCAACGGTAATTTCAACTAATTTGGGTTCCCCGAATCTAAATATGTACGCAATATTTCTATCAGCTTTTGTTATTGAAATGACTTTTGAAAATAATCAAAAATCTTTAGAGAAGTTTCTGCACTTTTTTTTTACAAAAACTCAAATCAAAAATATATTATTTAAAAATAAAAGTTTTATATGATTTGATGAGCTTTAAATAAAATCAAGTTTTTTACACTTTCTGCTGTGATGTCAAAAATACTTGTAATGATATTTTTCCATAATCAGTTATCTATCAACGTTGGATTTTACTAGTAATAAACTCTTTATCACCAAAACTAAATGTGTTCGGCCGAATTTGACAAAATTTCTAGTTTAGGACACTATTTACCAAATCAATAATTAAAAAAAATAAGCACCAAAATGGTTATAGTGAAACATGTTTATTGAAAAACTCTTCCTGAAATGTTTTTAAAAACTAATCTTTTCTTATTTCCATATTGTTTTTTCAATTTTCAAATAAATTTACCGAATTTTATTGTACAGTTTTTTTCAATTTTCTAATCAACTTGCCGTGTTTTTTTTAAATCAAACTTTTTTAATTTTTAAGACATATTTTTAACAATTGTTTTTAAATTCTGAATGTTCGTGTTCTTCAACCATAAGCCTTTAACTCCAAATTTTTAACATAATTTCAACCTTCTGTTCTTTCAGGACCCAATATTTCAATCAAAAGAGACAAAATACTCAGAGCTTGTAATTTAAAGCTTAAAAACCTGCGATTTGAAATTTTTTTCATATGAAATTAAATTTTTTTTGGATTGATCATGATTTTTAAATTAATCTAAAAAGTTTGAAAAATTGTTCTAAGAAGCAACTTTAAAAATAAATTTGAATACGCAGTGTTAACTAACTTTGTATTTGATTTGTGCTTTCAATATTAATAACAAAAGTTTTGAACTCATTATTTTTAATATCAGTTTTTATCATTCACGAAATTACTCATTTTCTAATATTCTTTGTCAGTGTAGTTAAACATGAAGTTATTATTTAAGCTTCAAAAATGAAATTTTGATAACTGGAGGATTTTACTCCATTAAAGGTTATATAACTGGCACTTTTAAAATAATTATAAATATATTCTTCTTTTTATCAAACCATAGAACATTGAATAAATTCTGTTAAAAATTCATTTCTTATTCAGTAATCGGTAATTCACATTTTAAATCGTGGTTAAATATTTTTTGTTCAAATTAAAAAATGATAGAGAATTTCTCACTAAACTTAAGTTGAAAATGAGGAAAAGAATTCCAAATTTAGATGCATAAAAATTAACAATTATTATCATTTTCCTAACATCCATTCATGGTAAGTTTTGTACAAGATTGGACATTTATTTTAGAATTCAGAATTTTTTAATTTTAAATTTGCTAAGAAATTCTTTTGAAACTAATTTATTTCTTACTTTCTTGACTTATCGAAAATTTGAAACATCCATTGTAATATGTTTCCAAAATTTTGTTTATCAGTCATTTTTTTAGTTTGTGTGTTGAACATGAGTGAAAAACTGTGTAAGAAAACCTTTTCCTTTTCAATTTTTCATTTTTGGCATTGTTATTATTTTTATCTAAATTTGAATTTCGAAAACCAACCCAACCCCCCCATGGACGGGTCCTTCGCCCGGGCCTGATTTGGTCACATTTTTTGTACTTCAAAGTTACTTTTTTCGTTCTACATAGTCACAATTTGGTCACTTTTTTCGGTCCTCAAAGTCACTATTTGGTCACTTTTTTTCAAATTTTGGTCACTAAAGTCACTACTTTTTCATTGTCAAACCGCTACCAGCCCTGCAAGTCGAACACGCCCTCTGCGGCGGAGGCTGTGGGAATAAGACAAGACCTTCTGCGCAGTCGAACTCGTAGGGGGAAGAGTATTCACGTCGCGGAATACTCTCGGGTAGAGTGGTCTCACGTCACCGTCGGATGAGCCACTCGAGTCGATAGTATGACATCACCGTCGGGATTCATCTGAGTCGTAAGTGTAAAAGACCCGTACGTGTGCTGTGACAGGCGCGAGTCCAGGATAAACTGCCTTCGATTCGGAACACGGTGTGCAAAAAGCCTAGGGTTGCCAGCCAAAAGGGAGGAGGAAGACCGGACCACGGTCAGAGTAGAATGTCCCTTTGGCGGAGGACATTCGAGTAGTGTGCGTCCGATCCTAGCAGTAAAGCATACAAAGATTAGACTCTACCTTCTGCGTATGCCAAGCTGTTAGGTACGTCGCGAACGTTGTGTAGGATACCTCCACCACCGCGGAGTATCTGAGTAGAATGCTCTCCCTACGACGGAAGCTGCGGGGATAAGACTTGACTTCCTTCGCAGTTGAACTCGTAGGGGGAAGAGTATTTATGTCACGAAATACTCTCGGGTAGAGTGACTTCAAGTCGTCGGCGGGTGGATGACGTATTCACCGGGAATCATCCGATTAGTTTTTCGAAAAGCCCCGGACGCGTGCTGTGACAAGCGTAAGTCTAGGATAAGCTGCCCTCGATTCGGCACACGGACGGGCAAAGAGGAGAGGGTCGTTAGAGGAGAGGTCATTAGTCTCTTGCAGTGGTCTCGAACAGAGACGGAAGGCACAAATAGTCGTGCAAACCAAGCGAGCCTCGAGTTACGAGTAAAGGCCGGACCTCGAGTCGTCACAGGAGAGGTCATTCTTGAATCGTAACAAGAAGCAGGGTGAATATGCTGGAGTTTTGACTTGAAGTGGAGTTTTGGAGTTTTTACTTGAAATTGAGCGCTTAAGCGCTCATTGGCTAACTTCCATTTCGAATACAGCCTTTATGTAGGTCCGGTTGGGAATTAAATATGATCAGAGGCCCGTGGTGGACTTTATGGCGTAATGGGTACTTAGTATCATGACATGTCATGAGTCGCCCAATTGCACCCATGGACCCAGAGTAGCATACTGGGGGGACTCGGTCGCTCGCCGTGCCTTGGAAAACCGTAAAAAGGATTTACCACCTGGGTGATCAACTGATAAAAAAACCACATCTACTCAAATGCGATGAATTCGATGAAATTCGGTCGCTGCAAATACAATTAGCATCGTGTGGGTTGCGTGAAATCGAGCGGGATCATTTTTTTGTGAAATCACCCTTTTGGTATGGTACATGGTGCTGATAGTACAAATTTCAAGCCGTTTTCCGACAATGGCGTGATTGGTAGAATAAGCACAAAGAGCGCAGTTTTAAAGGCTGCTGCTGATTGATAGATTTGATCTTGCGTTCCGGTGGAAAAAGGCGGATTAGCTTAGGAAGCGCAGATTTTTAAGGCTGCTGATGTGAATAGTTTGTTTTGATTTGGCCTTCCAGTGGTAAAAGACGGATTGGCTTAGGAAGTGCAGACTAAATACAGATTGGCTTAGGTTGCACAGATTTTAAGGCTGATTATTTGTTGTTTGTGAATCGGCCTTCCGGTGGAAAAATCCGGATTGGCTTAAAAAGCGCAGATTTTTAAAGCTACTGCTGCTGATATTTTGTTTTGATGTGGCCTTCCGGTGGAAAAATACGGATTGGCTTAGAAAGTGCAGACTTTTGAGCTGCTGTTGATGATTGTTTGCTTTGATTTTGTGTTCTAGGAAGGTTGTAGGATGAATACTTCCCAAATATTCCGGCTATCATAAACAAAGACAGGACAGGACAGGGAAGAGGAGACAGGAAAAACATATTTGGAAATCCTTTGCTAAGAATGGAATGGAGAATTGAGATGAAGGATATTTGAAAAATAAAAGTGTTTTAGAGAAAAACAATAACAAAAAATCGGTAAATAAAAGTGTCTATTGAGAATAGAGGTGAGAAGGAATGAAGAGATAAGATAAGGGAGATGCAGAAAATAAATAAAATTTTATAGATTTGAAAAGCCTCTGCTAAGAATGGATTGTAGAATTAAGCGGAAGGATGTTTGGAAAAATAAACAACAGCTTTTGCTTAAAATATAAAGTATGTTAAAGATGATGGATGTTTGGTAAATAAATAAAATATTATTTGAAAAAAACTAAAGTTGATAATTAAAATGTTTCAATTGAGAATAGAGGTGAGAAGGAATTTAGAAATGAGATGAAGGATATGCAGAAAATAAATCAAATTTAAAAAAAATAATAGTTGTATTCGGTCGGCATCACTGAAGATATATAAAATAGAAAAAAATTCTATGGCAACGT
Source organism: Uranotaenia lowii (assembly GCF_029784155.1). NCBI lineage: Eukaryota > Metazoa > Arthropoda > Insecta > Diptera > Culicidae > Uranotaenia > Uranotaenia lowii. The sequence goes on from NC_073692.1 coordinate 127,944,090, forward strand.
TAGTTATTTTGGCTACACAAGGAAAAATCAACAAAATAAAGTCAGTCATTGATCTACTCGATCTATTCTTGTGAGCAACAGTCGTGTCTGAGTGAATCTCTGAATTGAGTTTCGTAAAATCACGACTTCTTTTCTTCTTCTTTTCTTTTTCTGGGATTTTCATCCTGTGCGGATGATTCATCCCTCGTAAAATCACGACAATATTGTCAGTTTGGTATCAGAAAACAGATTGGTAACTCAACCCAAAAGTAGAGGTCTATAATTTCGACCTTTGCGTCGAAAGATCGTAGCTGAAAAAAAAACAAAACATTATTGACAAATCTGAATTTTTAATGTAAAATTTATTTATTTATTCTTCGTCTTCGAAATTGTTCGTACAGACTGAATCTGAATCTAAATTCTTAATTCTATTCACAAAGACATTCTTAGTTATATTGAAGTCATACAATTCAAAAACAACATTAAAAGCTCGAATACAAGTAATGAGTGGATTGTTGTATCCATAGCTTGTCCTGTTAAATGGTAACATAAGCCCAACATGGTTTCGGAGATTACGGGAAGGGGTGTTAATATTGATATTTAAAAGCAAAGCTGAGCAATCGATACGATTCGTAAGAAGGTCAAATATAAATATTCGCTGTAATTTAAGGCTTCTAGCCGAAAGCATTTAAAAGCCAATTAACAAGCAGCGTGAAGGATACGGCGCACAGTGGTTCAAAACCCCAAAAAGCCGGAAAAAGCCCATTTTTTAAGTCAGCAACAACCAAATTTTTTGTATCGGAATCGAATCTCCAATATTCTAGGAACGTTATGATGTATTCAGATATTTTTTAGGATCTTTTATACACCTTCTATGAAACAAACATAAACGACAACTTTAACACACGAATAAAAAATAGGATTTTTTATTCTCAGCCCTAAACAACTTAAAAAAGCATATAAATCTTTAAAAATTTATAAATGTTTATACCGAAGTGATGTATTATAATCTTATTCACAGTTTGGAGATAAAAAAAATTCCTTAATATCATAAACCAGGGGTGAGCAACCCGCGGCCCGCGGGCCGCATGTGGCCCGCGAGACCCTTGTGTGCGGCCCGCGAAGCTTTTTCAAATTTTTATGCCTCAACTTTTTTCTACCATGGACAGTTAGGAAAATTTCAGGTTGTTAAATTTGTTCTGGCATTTTAAGCGTTCATTATGTTCTGTTCAAGGCTTAAATGCAATATTGTTTATTGTCATAACGTTATTGGAGTGATTTTCTTTTATTAGTATCCTTTTTCCCTTCCACTTTGAGAGCAAAATCCATTAACGTGATTCGGAATAACAGTCAAAAATCGGAACCTACACATAGTCAAAGGAATTTCGAAGCCGGTTTAGTGAAGTCATAGCCTATTTTCATTTCAAGCAAAAATATAAAGTTGAATGATAAAAAATATGCTCAGCAGATTGATTTTTTAAATTATTCTATCCAATGGCAAAAAAAATTAAACTTAAAACTTCTGATATATTTTTTTTTATTTCTGAATATTGACGAAAATTACGAAAGTTAAATAATAAAGCCTTGGTGAACGATTTTAGATTGTTTATCAACATGAATCAACCCACAAAAATTATAAGTTCTTGATAAAAACAAATGATATCTTAAATTTTGTGATTCCACCCAAAATGTCTTTGACGATTATCTGTGATGCTTTTTTCAGAGATTTGATAGAAAATTTATCACAAACATCGATAAATTGAGTTATTTCACTTATAATTCGCAATCTACATTACCAGAGTCAAAATATAGCTTTAAAAATCCTATTATATTTTAATAAGATTTAAAATGATGAAAATGAGGATAAAAATTCTAAAATCAAGAACGTAGTTTGGGAGATAGTTGCTTAAATATACGTGAAATCGAACATTTTTATGTGATTTCGACAACCTTGCTCAACATCTGAATGCAATGATCCAATACAGAACTTCAATTTGAACAATCGAGTTTTTTAACGATTGTAGGAAAAAAAAGTTTTAATGGTGGAAAGACATCACAGAAATTCAAACAGCAATTCAACGTCCAATGCTAAGAAGACTGTGATTTCTTTTAAAATATATTTATCACTGTTATCACTGTGGTAAGCTCCAACAGATTTTTAAATGGAAGTGATGACGAAAAGTATCATCGGTTTAAACAAGAATGTTGTAAGAACGAATGTTTGTAAAGAAGTACTATTAAAAAAATTGAGAGAATTTAAAAATGGCAAAGATTTAGCTAGGTACCTTTTAAATATCGGTTTTTTTTTTATAAAGCCGTGTTGTTACTGCCGCAAATTACTGTTTTTGAAAACGTGAATTCGTTTTTTCTTTTCTATTTCAGATTTTTTTTTCCAAAAATTTGTAGTTATGAAAAATGACGTGAAGTTCTGATAATTATCACAAAAAAAATTAAGTGCGGCCCGCCGACAAGATTTCAAATTTAAATTGGCCCGTTGTTTCAAAAGGTTGCTCACCCCTGTCATAAACTAATAAAGTTTCGCTTGATTGAAAACCCAAAATTAGATGATAATTTTTTTTCGATTTACCCTATTTATTTTTCGGAAGCAAAAATAAAGCTTGCGCTGCCGATTGCCGTGGTAAATTATACACCGTTGGATAGGTAAAAGTCTCATCAAAAACATATCTTAAAATCAGCTGCTAGTTTTTGCTATATTTTGGATACGATATCATTGAGTGGAACGCTGTTTGGTTTAAAAATGCAAATTTTAAAGTATTTAGACAGAGTAAACCAAGCATTGTTTGCTTCGGTACATATGCAAATTCACCTTATAACATCAGTTTTAATATTTGTTCAACCAACCTACAGGAATTTAGGAGCCCATACTTAATTTTAACAAAAATATTCATAATTAATTGAAAATTTTCAATTTTCTAATATAAAGCTCAAACCCCGTTTTAGCAATTATTGAAAAAATAATAAATTTTGAAAAAAAATCTAATTTTTATTTTCTCCAACTTTTCGCCTATAATCTTTAACAAAACAGCTTTTTAATAATTTTTTCCCACTTTTTTTTTATTTTTAACCACTGTGCGGCGGCAGCTCAGCAGGATTAGTCCAAGGAAGCTGGCGAAGGGCGAATCGTATAAAGTGTTTATGGACTCTTTCTAGTTTGAGGGAATGTGTGACGTGATACGGTGCCCAAACTGGCACTGCGTACTCAAGTACACTACGCACCAATGAGCAGTATAAAGATTTGAGAGTATAAACGTCAGTGATAAATACTGCGTTGCGACGAATGAAGCCCAGGACAGAAAATGCTTTGGCTGCAGTTAGTGAAACATGTTCGTTGAATCTTAGTTTGCTATCAACTACAACACCTAAGTCACGAATAGAACTATCCCGCTCAAGGACAGTCGAACCAATCGCGTAGCTAAATTTGATAGTAGTCAGACACCAAGTAAATGAAACTATTTTACATTTCTTAATGTTAACGGCCATTCCGTTTTCGTTGCACCACATCAGGAGCTGATCGATATCATTTTGCAAGGCAGTACAATCTACGATGGAAGCTATTATTCGGAAGATTTTGAGATCGTCCGCAAAGAATAATTTCCCAGATTTTAATCGGTTTGCAAGGTCGTTGATGTACAGGATGAAAATTAGCGGACCGAGCACGCTCCCTTGAGGAACCCCTGAGGTGATGGTGAATAGCGTTGAGGCTTCGTGATTCACTTGAACGAATGCTTTGCGGCCTGACAGGTACGAATTCAACCATTCAACTATCCACCTCGGAAAGCCCAGATGTAAGAGTTTGTCGATAACAAGGGTAAGTGGAACTAGATCGAACGCTTTTGAAAAATCTACATATATGGAGTCTACCTGGCGACGAGATTCAACTGCAGGGAACAGTGTGTTAGTATAGTCCATTAGATTTGTCGTTGTTGAACGTCTCTCAACGAAGCCGTGTTGAAATTACGAAATACACTTTTAAATAAGTCTGCAAACAGATTGGCTGCTTCCTCAGCTGTGCATGCTACACGTCCTTTATACTCCACGTTATCCGGGATGCGTTTTGAAGTTTCTTGAGTCCTGATGAAAGTCCAAAACGACGTCGGATTTTCCTTTAGGTTTGATTGCAGCCTTTCCAGGTACGCCGCATAAGTCGATGTAAGCAGATCGTTATATTCGCTTTCAATGACTCGTAAACTATTGCTGTTTTCTTCGGATTTGGCACTGAAGAAGCGATTGCGGGCTTTACGAAGTCTGTTGCGTAAGTTATGGAGCTCATTTGTCCACCAAGGTTGCCGGCTTACGGTGGTCGTGGTATTACGGTGATGTGGTACAAATTCGTGGAATAAGTTGTTCAATGTTTCATAGAATGCATCCACTGTTCCATCGACAGATCAGCAGCTCAGGTTTTGTGTCCAATCTGCTGTCGAAAGCTTATCATTCAACAGGCCAAGATCACACCTTTTAAAGTCAAAGCCAGTAGCGTTTTCCCTAACGTTGTCGTAGACTGGTAGAGTAAACTGCATGTCACAGTGTAGAGTAAAAGGCTTGTGGTGTTCGTCTATCTTCAGAAGTGGTACGGGTGGAGCAATAAGCTCGACGTAATCTGGATTATTGACGTAGGCTTAATCAAGGATTCGGCCATTCGCATTTCTTAGGCCATTCGTTTGAACAAGCCTGACAGCGGAAATTCGTGGGTAAATAGCCGTTTACGTCATCATCAAAGTGCCAGTCTAGGTGTGGAAGGTTGTAGTCGCCTAACATAAGAAGAATGTCCACGTTCGATAATTTGTCGCATACAATTTGGATGGCACTGCTGTGTGCATTGTATACACCTGGACTGGATAACAGCCTGACATAAATACCAATGATCGATGTGGTAGTTTAATATAGACAATGGCCTGCTCGAGTTGATCGCAATCCTCCGCGGAGACTGCAGTGTATTGATGGACTTCCTTGACGGCGATCAGTACTCCACCACCTCTGAATACTTGACTTGTAGAATCACTCCGGTCACATCTGAAGATGGAGTAGTTTGTAGATAATTCACTGTTTAGAATATCCTGCCGCAGCCATGTCTCTGTCAATACCAGAATGTCATAGTCGCAACTCGACAGCATTAGTCTAAGGTCGTTCGTTTTTGTCCTTAGCCCCCTGACATTCTGGTAATAAATTGTCAGGAAACAATTAGTTAAGTCATCAGGGTTAGCAACTGGTATGACTTCGACGCGCGTGTGACTGAAATCCGAAACAATTTCAGAAGGGGGAATGGATGAAAAATTGGAATACTGGCCTGCGAGTGGAGTTTGGAAGACCCCTTCACACTCCGCGAAAACAGGCCCGGGATGACATTGATGGCAGGATGCGAAAGAGTGGCTGATCGATGGCACGACTGTTTCGGGTGGGCAGGGGTTTTCCTTTCGGCTTTCGCAGGGGCATCCCGGAGTAGGTTGATTGAGTGACGTTCGAGATTGATGTTGATCGTCGCCACTGGCAACCGAAGAGGGAGTAGTACTGAACTCCAAAAGAGCTTCAGGTACGAAGATTGGTGAACAGTTAGAATACTTGCCTGCGAGTAGAGTTCGGAAAATTTGACGCTGAATCCGAAAATGAAATTCAAAAAATATCTCAATAAAATTTTGAGTACCTCATTAACCAAAAAATGAATTTTTGAAAAAATCGAAAAAAAAGTTCTTGTACTTAGATTTAAAAATCTCGGACCGCATTGCATTAATTTTGAATCTGTTTTTTGCACATTGAATGTGAAGCTAAAATTCATCATCAGCTTACCAGAAGGTAACATGTCAATTTTCAGGTAGATCAGACCATAGGAAGGGATTGCCTTGAGCCTCAAGCGTGAATGGAATTTTTAAGGTATTTTGCTCGGGAGGAACTAAAAATGTTGGGTATTCAATAATAAGTTTAAAGCCTAAATCGAGACAAATATTTTACATGAAGACTGCAACAAGATTATACTTTGGCCGCAAATTGTCGTGTAAAACTCAATGCTTAAAATGTAGGTACTCATTGCGTGTTAGACGACAATTTGCGGCCAAAATACAATCTGTGAACCGCAATAACTTTTTTGTTTTAAGTTCAATTGTGTTGAAATTGGCCGGTGAGAAAAAAAGTTATAAATGAAAAACGTATTTTATGCTCCTCCCGAGAAAATTACCTCAAAATCCCATTCACGCTTGAGACTCAAGCAAGCCCTCCCTCATGGTCTGATCTTGCTGAAATTCGGCTTGCTTCTGTTGAGCTAATGATCAATTTTAGCTTGAGGCGAGTAAGATTTATCATGTTTAATTCTTTCTACACGACGATTAGTACACTTCGTTAAATTACTCAAAAATTCAAACATTTCTTATATTGAAAAGTTCTCATAAGTTCTTCAATTTTCTACCGATTTTGATAAATAACCACTTGAAACCTTGTTCTTAATTGTTAAATGGATGATAAATTTTCAAATCTGAATTTTATGTTTGATGTCCGAAAAAAGGGGTGTTCTATATTATTATAGCCAAATAAGTGTGGGATCGAGAACATATAAACAACCCGGGTTAAAAGAACATCTTGGTCTTGGTTTCTAATGTAAAGCCAAATACCAGGAAAGCGGATCGTCCAATCAAAACTATTTAATTGATTGATCTATTTCCGCGAATTTGGATTGGATTGAAACGAAATTTCAAACTTTATTGAATGTATATTGGATTATAAATTAAAATTTTGATTTGATGGTCAGGAATAGAGATTTAACCCTTCGTTTCATAAAGTAACAAATTTGCAACAATTAATGTATGGAAAAATTGAAAAATCTTATTTCATTTTAATTTTTTTTTCTTGATGTTCTCATCATTTCCAACTGTTGAAAATGATTTTTAAAAAAAAATAAAAAATCATGAAATAAAGGGTTAAAAACACATTTACCTATTAGTTTATATGAACAATATCAAAATTTAAATTTATGATCCAATTTCCATTCAGAATAATTTTTTGTAAGAAATTTTTTAGAATTTTGACCGAAAGGTTTATTACTAACGCAAGATGTGTATCTTTTAAATCAGGAGTTAATACTTTCCCATTTTTTGAAGCACTCCAGCAGCTGCATACACAATGTGAGCTACTGTAGACGTTTAGAAGTTTCGAGAAATTGGATCAAAAGCGGAAGAAAGTTCGAAAAATCGGGAACGTCCCCTTCCATCGTGGTCTTTGGTTGAGTTGGCTGGCTGGCATCCATTCTATTCCATCCTCCGAAAGACACACAAGACTAGATCACACGACGAACGAGGTTGGGTCGTGGAAAGTTGAAAGAGACAATGGACCGAAGAAATTGCTTTTACGTTACACCGGAATGAAGTGCGAGATGTGGAAATTTATTTGCTCAGACCGTTTTACCTTGGCGAGCGCTATATTATTGCTGGCATTCGCAGCAGAAACTTGGCGTCTCCTCAGTTGGAGCTCGATTGAGGAATGGGGGGGGGGACGAAACCAAATCGCTGACAGTTATGGTAAGTAGTTGGTGAATTTTGCTTGCGCGCTTTGATTTGCCATCCATGCGATGGGCGGAAGTCGTGTGTTGCTCTGACTTTGAACTTCCGTTTCCCGTAGAAATATTCTCGCGTCGACAACGGAACGGAACAATTGCATTTGTTGAGCATGTCGCTGTGTCAGCCGAATTCAAAGTGTTCCGATTCGAATAGGAATATGCGATGCACTGAAAAGTCTCACTGTTTTTATGAGGTGAAGTAATTTGAATTTGACTCTTGCTTGACGAAGAGATATTATTGGATCGTAGCGACGAATAGGTATACTTCTTGGAAAAAAGGTTTACACGACGGATATTAAAACAAATCTAGATCTTGTCTGCTTAAGGAGTGTTAAAAAAAATGCAACATTCCGTTTTGTGGATAGCTTTTGAATGCATGGGTGGAAATTGATGAAATTATCAGTGGAGCAACTAAGTTATGTAGTGTTAACATGAGCAAATTTTTGTGACGTTCTGTCAATGGATTTTTTAGAATGCGTCCAATAACTACTTTAACTAAGGTTCATACTATTAACCACCCTTTCAAAATTAACTTTTAAAAATACTCAAAATTTTTAATTTCATCGAAGCTATGACAATTTTAGCAGATTGTCCTACTTCAACAAATTAACTTCTAATCACTCCACCTCTGTTTTTGAGTAATTGCATTATTCCAGATCCAACAAAAGCATTGTATCAACTTTGTACGATCTATGGAAGTGTTATTCAGGGAAGAAGGTCGCATTTGGAGGCAACCTTCTTTGTAATTTAGCCATTCATTGTGTCAATAGTTATGCAACACTGACTAATTTGCAGCTTACACAGATTGTAAGCCACATCCAGTGCTAGCCATCATTTTTTTCTTTTTTTTTCTTTTAGTTCATCTCACTATATCTAGGCGATAATTATAAAGGAAAAGTTTATAGCTGGAAAACTGCTGGGTGCCCGCTGAAGAGTTCGTTTTGCTGTCCTTTGCGTTATTTTTCAAAATAATTATCTCCCCGCTAGCGGTTCCAATAGTTTGCGAACGATTGACCGCCGTATTTTGTTTATTTTTACGGCGGGCAGCTTTTTTTCTTGCAAAAATGAAGTAAGGCGTATTTATTAGTCAGCTAGATGACCTAGTAAAAAAATATTGTCTCTACCCAAATCATTTTTTTTATGTGGGCTTGATAAAACCTCTAATATTCCCTACCTTCATGAAGTCAATTATCTTCACTTTATGAATAGTGAAAATTTGGAATGAATTAGCGAACTTATAAATCCTCTAGGACTCCTTAATCGATTTACCATGTGAGTTTTAGTAGAATATATGTTATCACTTATTGATTTTCCTCGGTGAGTAGAATAGTTGATTTCCAGCTGATTTTGAGTCTCCAACTTGGAATTCTCTGAATTTTCATGATCCTGCCGAAAACAATATTCAATGACCTTCTGTGTTGGACGATACATCATAAACCGCTTGACAGAACGTCACAAAAATTTCAACTTGTGAACATAATTCTAGTAGGTACCTTCACTGAAAATGTCATTAGCTTTCATTCATGCATGCAGAAGTTATTAACAAAACAAAGTGATTCATTTTTTTTTCGAATACACTCCTTAATATACCTAACTGCATGAGAAACAATTTTTTTTTTTCATAAACAAAATTTTCAACTATATAAAAGCGCTGGTTAATTATAAACTTTACCGGACCCGTGCAAATAATCCTCCTCAATGGTGAGTGAGCAGGTTTTCAATTTTAAATAAAAAATGCAGAATCAATGTTGTGCAACATGAAACAGATTTAAAATTTAAACAAAAAATTAATTCATCGATTATTCATAGATTAAAAAAGCATGGTTACGTACAAATTTCAAAAATTTTAACAAGTTTATCTAATTAACCTTAAAATATGAAGCGTTTTGGCATTGTAAATATAACTAGCTGATCCCATACGAACTCCGTTTCACTTAACTTGGAATATTTCATGAACAGTTAGCATGAAAGTCAATTGCCATGCATTTTCCAGAAAAAGTTAAACCCCTTTCGGTGGCCTCTTATAAAATCTGTGATATCTGAAATCGATTGCCCTTCCCTCAAAACTCCCGTGTGCCAATTTTCAAAGATATCCATTGTATAATAACGTCAATATTGCTTAAAACAGTGAATAATGAATGTATATGGACGATCCCTTTGGTCGACCGCTGGCAATATATTTGACATCTGAAATCGATTGCCCGTCCCTGAAAACTACCGTGTGCAAATTTTCATCCCAATCCGATGTATAATATCGACAATATAGCAAAAATATTGAATGGTTAATATGGACGACCCCCTTTGCCGGCCCCGTTCACTGAATTTAATACCTGAAATCCATTGCTCGTCTCTCAAAACTCTCGTGTACCAATTTTCGTCTGAATCCGATGTATGATAACGACAGTATCGCATCAACAGTGAATAGTTTATATGGACGACCCCTTTGGCCGACCCCTGATTTCAGTTTGGATAAGTGAAATCAGTTGTTTGTTCCTAATAACTCCTTTATGCAAATTTTCATCCCAATCCGATGTATAATAACGTCAATATCACTAAGATACTGAAAATTTAATAAGGATGACCCCTTTTGCCGGCCCCTTATACTGAATTTGATACCTCAAATCGATTGCACGTCACTGAAAACTAAACAGCGAACAGTTAATATGGACGACCCCTTTGACCGATCCCTTACACAAAATTTGACACCTGAAATCAATTGCTCGTCTTTCAAAACACTCATGTGCAAATTTTCAACACGATCCGACGAAAAGTAACGTCAATATCGCGAAAACAATATTTGTCTTCTATGGACGACCCCCTTCTGAAGGGGTCATCCGAAAATCTAAAAACCTTTTTCATCCTTCCTGGTCCTAATGAGCATCCATGCCAAATTTCAGACCTCTAGCTTTTAAGACGGCTGAGTCTATAGAGGACAAACAAACAAACAAACATACAGAAATTGCTTTTTATATATATTGATTGATTGATAAAAAATATCAATTCGAATATGACAACCATTGTAAGGAATTATAAGTTTTAAATATTTCTGGGTTTCCAAATATGTTTACTATGAGTAGGAAAAAGCATAGAGGTATTTATCTTCTACATGATGGGCCCTGATAATTACTTTGCACTACAATACTTAAATTTATTCAATAACAATCATTCAAGATTGTTTTTCCTGAGATAGTTATACTTTTGAGCTTTCATTAGATAAACTATAGCTAACTTAAAAATTCTCTATTTTTAAGACTTACAAACTGTAAAATGAATAACAATATGGCCAAAACAATTAATGGAAATTTTATGTACGGTTATTTGATCAAAAATTAAGATTCCCTGAATAGAAAATCGAGTTTCGGATAAAGTCCTATTAAACATAGAAAAATATTTCCGCAAGTATATTATCAATTTTTAGTGTATAGTTACGGAGTAAAGCTTAGTTCTTTTAGAAATGGGACACTTTCTTTTGCTGATAGCTCATTTACTAGTAATCGGACATTCAAAATTTTGAAACTATTTTGCTGCCTGTGAGAAGTACTGGGGCTTATTCTGCGACGCGAGTGACGTGACTCACGAAATTTCATATTGTTTTACTGGCTTGAATAGCCTCTAGCCTCGAAATTTTCGTTCGGATGAGCTGTTATTGGTCTTCAGAACTCATCGATACACACATTTCTTTTCTGGAGCTACAGATTTCTGGAGTCATGACGAATAAGTGAAATTTCGTGAGTCACGTTACTCGAGTCGCAGAATAAGCCCCACCATCCGACCTATTGTAAAAATTTCAAATTTACACGTTTTTAAGATATTTACTATGCAAGAGAAAAAAATGCACAGTTTCCCTCAAAATCCATCATTTTCAAATTGATAGCTGACAATACTGCTAATTAATCGAAGAATTACTGTGAATGAGTGGTGAGTGGCAACTATGGTTGAGGGTCATCAGGGAAGTCAAGTCTCATACCAGCATTATTTATTTTTAATAAGCGAAAAACTAAGTGTAGAGCGCTAAAATGTCCAACAATTTTTTCTCCTATAAGCTGAGAGCGTTGCCTAGTTATGATGAGTCATTTATAGAGTGAGTGCTCCTTTTTTTAACCTATTTTCGTCCTAAAATGCCGGAAATCGGAAATAACTCATTTCGTTTGCGCAGATTCAAGACACTCCAATGCAAATAATGAACTCTTATTCTTTCATTATCCTATCGTACCGCTATTTGCCTTGAAAAGTTATTCTAATAATCTTTTTAACGTTTTTAAAACAGTGCTTTCTCTTCAGTGATGAAACAGACCGCTCAATTAGTAGAAATCATTTCTAGAAATCAGAGAGATGAAGCCTAAATTTAAAGTAAAACTACCATAGCTGTGTTGAATACGAACTTTTCTATCTATTTTTTCTCAAATAATAAAAAATCATTGGAAAACCCAGAAAATAGGTATAGGGTCCAAAAATAGGACACTTTCGATCATGATGTTCCTTTTTTAGACCTGACGTAATTTTTCTCAATACTAATTGATCAATCCAGGTGCAAATTTTCATAAGGGCATAAATAGAAACCTATATTGGGGATTTCCAACATTTTTTGTCAGCTTTAAGTAAATAAGCTACAAGTAAACACAAAAAACCTTCTAACTTTTATGCTGCTGAGAAATGTGCTAATGAGGAAAAAATCAAAACAGAAATTTAGGATTTTATTCGAACCATTAAAATATAAGCTCATGGTATTATTCTTATTTAGAATAAAATATTTATTTCGATTTTTGATGTTTTTTTTGAAAAATCTTTTACTGGCATTTTGATCTAGAACCTATAAAGGGTTCAAGTCCAGTACCATTACAGGAACACTATTTTGAAAGTAGGAAATTTTTATTGTCCATGGCTTTGTGAATCTATCAAAAACGGCTAAACCAAGAATAAAAATTCCCCTTGAAACTTGCAGATGAAACCATTAACTACGAATGGGTTTCCTAAAAACCACATAATACCCGTCCATGAATGAAAAAAAACATGGGTTTATTTATACCACCGCTTAAAGGGTCCAAAGTAGGGCAACTAACCCTACTTTACTTTGAACAACGAATTTTTGTTGGTTCCAGAGCTCGTAACTGTATAGCCAGTACCGAGGTAATGAGACAGGCGATTTCTGATGGACGACAAAAATTTAAGAAAAACCCTACTTCAATCAAATTCCAGAAAATTAGTATCAGCCCTGCATCAAATTTAGGTTCAACTAGCTAGAGTAGTAAATTTTCAAACCATGTTATGAATAGTAGTGGCTCCAGAGAGTAGTAAAATATCTGAAAAAAGTTATCTCTTACATGTATAATTTTAATTTTTTTGTATGTAATCTATATTATGGTGCTTATACTTATCAGTGCTTATAGAGTTGTTCTTAGCGAATGAGTTTAAATTACTTTTAAATTTAGTTCTGCATAAGCTATTTCAAATATGACGAAAAAGTTTTTAAAAAAATATCAAAAGAATTTTTTTTTCAAATACCTTTATAAATAAAGGTGTGTAAAATTAACATTATAGAAAATTGAAACATGAGAAAAATAAAACTTTTTATAAATTGAAAGACATCCGACATTGAAAAATTCAAAGCCCCAGGTTCAAGGACCTGTAACAATACATATCTTACGTAAAATTTTAACGGAAAATAAAACCAGCCGTCGGATTTTCCCGGAGCCATTTCAGCGAGGTGTTATTGAACCTCGATTACCCAGAAATATGAAAATTCTCTTAGATATCTTAACTACATGAGATTTTATGTCATTGTAATTTCATAAAGCGAGCTGAAATGTTTTTAAATTCTCATCATCATTTGAAATGGACCATTTACAGATGAAAAGATCTTGGAAACGATGAAGCTTTAGAACACATACAACAACGCTAAAAATTTGAAATCGATCGAGTATGCCAATGATACTCACTTTTTTTAAGAATTCTACGTTTCAAAAAATTAATTGATCAAAATAGTTATTTTATGGAAAGGGCTTATTTAAAAGACTTGTAACTCATGTAGCACTTCATAAATCTTCATATGAAACTTCCATATTAGAATGTTTCTCTATGGGTTTGTGATATAGCTCAGTTGGCAAATCTGTTGTCTCCTGAGCCGATGTCCGTGAGTTCGAGCCCAAGAGTAAACATCCGAACACAGTTGTACCGGATAAGTTTATAACGTTGATAAAGTCGCGAATGCCATAAAGATAGTAAAACGACTATAATCGAAACAAAAAAAATGAACGTTTCTCAGGGACTCGTTAGGACTGTTTGTACTGGGTAATATAGGGCAAATAATACATCCTTCTAATGTTTCCGGTCAAATCTGACGGTAAATTTGAACTCTTTAGAAAATATCACATAAAATAGGTGTTATTTCAAGTCATTAAACTAGCGCCTTCGATTTTTTTTTGGGGTCTAGGATCAAATTTTGCTATTGTGCGATGTAAAGCAGAAGCATTGAAATATCTGATTTATTACCGTTTAGACATCATTTTATTAGCCCTAAATAAAATTGATAAACAAAGTACAAGAAACTTATTCCGTATTTTAATCTTTAACCACGTCCATCAAATTTGTAACTCTGATTAATTTTTTACCAAAATAATGCACGTTTATTTTTTCTATTTCAAAGAATTTAACAGCAAGCTGTCATTCTTCCCAACGAAATAATGCGCGAAGAATTTCGGAAACCTACCGTTTTTTTTTCACAGTTTTTCATGAGTAAAACAAAATAAAATTTAAAAGTTTTTTTAATTTAACTTATATTTTCTCTGATGTTTAAAACCGAAACCATTTTTTAAAGAAAATATTTAAAGCGTTTTCAACTTCTTTGAGATTTTATTATAGTGTTAATAGCGGCATACGGGTTTTAAAATATGAAGCTTTTATAGTTTCTTCTTTATTGATGCTTTAACCCTCCAAAGCTGTCCGTAAAATATCCGCTTTAACCTGTAGATAGTTGGCGATCCCCTGGCCGCAAATGTTTTTTTTTTTTTTGTTTCGATTATAGTCGTTTTACCATCTTTATGGCATTCGCGACTTTATCAACGTTGCAGTTGGCGGATCGTTATTGAAAAACTTATCCGGTACAACTGTGTTCGATGTTCACTCTTGGGCTCGAACTCGCGGACATCGCTCGCGGACATCGGCTCAGGAGACAACAGACTTGCCAACTGAGCTATATCTCAAGCCCCCTGGCCGCAAATGTTGACCAATTTTGTTGGTTTAAGATTTATTGTGTTCTCAATATTTCAAAATAAAGTCAATATGTTTTACCAGGTTATTAGAAATTGGTTTCTAGTAAAAAAGTCTAGAATTTTTTTTCTTCAAAATTTAGAACTTTTGACAGCCTTGTTGTAATTATGTGTTCTATTGATTTTTGGAATTATCGAAACAAAACTTTCCAACGATGTATATATATGTTGAGGTCCAATGTAAGTTTTGACTTCTATCTCGAAACTTCCAGAAGAAAAAAAAATACTTAAAAAACGATACTCAACTCTTGCTATGCTTCGCTGGATTCGCCGACCGTGGCCTAGAGGATAGCGTTCAAGTCTTCTAAGCCAGAGGTCATGAGATCAAGTCTTTGTTGCCGAAACAAGAAAGAAAACGACGAAGCTTCCGGTAATTTCAACGGTGTATTACAGAACGTTAAATTATCCCTGTAGTAAAGACAATTCATGCATTTAGGGATTTGATTACTTATAATATATGTGTGCATTGTGTTTCATTGAATATAATCTTAAATTTCAACTTACGTTTAATGCCTTTTTAGTAATTATTTGTGTTCAGTCCGAAATTCGGGTGCCGTACGGTATTGCTAGCACTTACTGTTACCTATATGGTGAATGTATGTGGACAATGTTATGCTCGATGAATAATTATGTTTATATCTAGGATTTACCTGTTTCAAGTATTATTAGGCACTAACTGTGAAACTGCTCAATTTAGCAGACGAATTAGGTTTACGCCACGAATCAATACCTGTGATATAGACCTAAGTAACATAATTCATTCTTGCACTTTTAACACATCAAGTTTACCTGCGCGAAGCTATAAATTGATTTGAAGTGTTCCTTGCAAACGAGTGTAGTGTAATCCAGTGTTAGTTGTTTAAATTGTATGATTAAACGCCTAGTCACCAAACTCTGTTATTACTGGTCATGCACTTTACCACCTTGACGTTTCTCGCCTGTCAGTGACGGCGAATGATGTGGGGGTTCGATGCGTGACTGCGGTGCGTCCGTAGGTGACGTGACACTCCCCCCCGGTAAGCCTGATCCCGTTCCTGGCTTACACTCTGTTGCACCGATGTCAAGAACCGCCAATTTCACAGCAGGTCGTTCGTACACGTTTGACAAAGTCCGCACAGTTGCACTACGAACTTGGCCGGCATGCTCGTTGACCTTAACCACTCGCCCCTTCGGCCACAGGTTACGGGGCAAATTGGAATCAACGATGACCGACTGCAATAGGTTTCACCGGATGATGCCATTTAGGACGACGACGAATTGTTGGCAGGTACTCTTTTAACCACCTTTTCCAGAAAAGATTGGCGTAAACTTGTGATGTTTCCATGTGTTTCTAAGTGTAGCGAGGCTGTCATGGTACGACACCAATGGTTTCAAACCGTGTGAGGATCCAAGCAGGAAATGGTTGGGCGTCAAAGCTTCACTTGAAGCGTTCTCAATAGGGATGTAGGTGAGGGGACGCGAGTTTATGATGAATTCGATCTCAAGTAGGCTGTTACGAAGAACTTCATCGGTGGGAGTCCTTGGAAGGTTCATGTTATTCAAGATTTTTTTAACTGATTGCACAAGCCTTTCCCAACTTCCGCCCATATGCGGACTGCTGGGTGGTAGAAAAGTCCATTTTGTATCGGCCGATACGAGGTCCTTCATAACCTTGTCTTGATCTAACTCTTGAACAGCTGCCGACAACTCTCGACTCGATCCAACGAAATTGGTTCCACGATCACTGAAGATCTCGATAGGGGTGCCACGTCTCGCAATGAAGTTTCGAATGGCCATGATACAGGAACTGGCAGTTAAGGAATGGGCTATTTCTAAGTGTACCGCTCGAACTACCAAACAGGTTATCAACACTCCCCATCTCTTCTCGACACGTCTCCCTACTGCTACGTTCATTGGACCGAAATAATCGATCCCGATATATGAAAATGGTCTTGAACATGCTGCAAGCCTTGCTGGGGGTAGGTCAGCCATCATCGGAGATTGTGGGCGAGCTTTAGCGTTCTTGCATGCTTGGCAGTCGCGATAAATTTTATTACATACTCTGCGAAGCTTAGGGATATGGTATTTCTGTCGTAGCTCATTCACCACAGTTTCATGGTTTAGATGATGGTAGTGCTCATGAGTAAATTTAACAACTAGATTAGTAACTTGATGAATTTTCGAGAGTAGGATTGGGTGGGCAGTATTCTGATCTATAAACCGACAATTGGAAATTCGACTTTTCATCCGTAATACTCCGTATTCGTCGAGAAAGGGTGAAAGTCCGTAGAGCACACTGGTCTTGGGAATCCGAGGGTTAACGTTTTTTGTGTTTGATAATAAGCTAATTTCTTCGCGAAATTCTTCTCGTTGCGCCATTCGATAGATCTCGTATTCCGCATTCAGCAATTCTGATTGTTTCAACATGCCCACTGCTTTCTCTCTGTTATATAATGTTTGGCGAAGGTTACCGATGTATCGACGAATAAACGCAACTAGGCGTACTAGCTTCCACCAGTTCGAATGATCACCGAAGTTTATCAGAGGTTCTCGTATCACATGGACATTTGAATGTTGAAGAATTTCTGTATCAGTTACTCCATAACATTTGAGTTGTTCTGGCCATTCTTGCCGCGACTGCCAAATGAAGTCTGGACCTCTGAACCACCTACTACTCGAGTGCAAATCTGGTGTTTTTTGCCACTTTGTACCTTCATCGGCTACATTCAATTTGGAAGGAACTCAATTCCATTCTGCAACATTTGTTTTTTCCAGGATTTCACCAACACGAGCTCCAACATACTTTGTATATTTCCTGTGATCAGATTTCAACCAGCAAAGCACATCTCGAGAATCGGACCAAAAGAATCGCTGAGTTATTGGTAATCGATGCTGTTCTACTACATCCTGCGCTAACCGTGCTCCAATCACTGCTGCTTGAAGTTCCAGGCGTGGAATTGATACATACTTCAAAGGAGCGACACGAGTTTTGGCGGTTACAAAGGCACATTCCACGGAATCCTCTTCAAATCGTAGGTAGACGACAGCAGCGTAGCCGTTTTCACTGGCATCTACAAACACGTGAATTTGGATGTGATTGGTGTCGGGAGAAGAAGAAGTTTTGGTTCTGTAGCACCTTGGAATGGAAACGTTTTCTACTTGTTGTAGAACCTTCAGCCAAACACACCATTTTTCAAATTGTTGTTCGTTTATTGGTTCATCCCATTGAACGCCGGAACGCCAAATTTCTTGCAGAAGTACTTTCAGGTACATAAGAAAGTTTGCGAGAAATCCCAGTGGATCGTAGATTAACATGAGAACCCGCAAAACTTCCCTTTTGGTGGGAATTTCTGAGCCAGTCATTAATTCCGGACGACATCTTTTCGGAGTCTTGAAGGTGAAGGTGTCCGAGATTGTGTCCCACCACATTCCAAGAACCTTTTCTGTTGCGAGCGCAGCACCTATATCCATATTCTTTGGGGCAACATCACTCTCGCCCATTGCTTCCATCACGTTCCTGGAGTTGGACAACCATCCTCGAATTTCAAAACTTCCGCTAGCGTGTATCATGCGCACGTTCTTTGCTAATTCAATCGCTTCCACTTCTGATTCAACACTGCAAAGCATGTCATCAACATAGGTTCCGTTTTTTATTTCGTCAGCTACTAGGGGGTACTGCTCTCTGAATCGTATCGCATTAAGGTTCTTTACGTATTGAGCACAGCTTGGCGAACAACTTGCTCCGAATGTCATGACTTCCATAACGTACATATGTCGCTGGCACGTCTCCAAAGTTTCCCTTATTCCAGAAAAAACGTTGGTAGTGTTGATCTTTGTTGTTTATCCTAACCTGGTGAAACATTTCGCGTATGTCACCCGTAATCCCAACACGATACTCCCGAAAGCGGCGTAGAACATGTGGAAGCGGTACAACCTGATCTGGACCCTTCAATAGAAACGAATTTAGAGAGACCTTGCCTACTTTAGCTGCGGCGTCCCAAACGATCCTGAGTTTGCCGGGTTTGTTTGGATTAGTTACCGGAAAGATCGGCAGGTACCAACAACGATCGCGATACATGTTTTCCTCTTCTGCTGTCAGCATACGAATGTATCCCTTAGTCTCGTATTCGCATACTTTCTGCTGTAAAGCCTTCGCCAACTCTGGTTCCCGAATCAAACGTCGTTCTAGACACTTATGCCGGCTTAGTGCCATATTTTTGCTACTGGGTAAATCGATGTTATCATACCGCCAAAGTAAGCACGTCTCGTATCGTGCGCCATTACGTGTAGTGTTCTTCTTGAGAAGTGCCATTGCACGCTCGTCGTCCTTTGACAAGATCTGCCTACCACCTGCTTGAACTCCAAGGCTATCAAAAGAAAAATAGTCTCGTACCGCTGCGTTAAGCTCATCGCACTGACAAACGTGATAGTTGAACTCAGATTTTCGAGTAATGGCCTGATCGTTTTCAAGATCATTGGGTCCGAAAATTACCCATCCCAAGCGCGTTAGAACAGCCGTCGGCTGATTTTCGAGACCTTCTCTGGAATCCAAGGGGTATTCGAGACGAATATTGTCCATTCCCAGCAAGATACGTGGCCTAATATCGGTATACGAGTCAATAGGAACATCTGAGAGATAACGATAACGATTTATTAGATCAGGTCCAGAGACTGTCTGCGGAGGAAGTGCCAAGCTCTCGACTGTGTGTACTTTCGTTAGATGAAAGCGATTGTCTGATTGACTTCCGGTGATATCGATAGAACATCTCACTGAACCTGCTTCGTATCGCCCTTGACCAGCTGTCCAGTTAATACACAGTGGGTACTGTTCACCTGCAAGGTCCAAATCCTGCCACAGGCTATGTTCCATCAAAGTGCAGGTAGAACCACCATCGAGAAAGGCATAGGTTGTGATAGATCGTTTCTTACCGTGTACGGTAATACGGATGTACTTAAGCAAGACCCCTCCTAGCGAACAATTGTGCGTATTGCAATGCGAATTCTGTGTTGGATGGGAAGGCGGTCCTGAATGCTTGCGGTCGTCATGAAGAAGCGAATGATGAAGAAATCTGCAGCCGTTTACGTTACATGGAATTTTTCTCTCACACGCCCCTAAGTGTTTAGCCGAGCGGACTGGCAACTTTGCCGCGTGTTTGTCGTGTTTCCGAAATCGGTGATATAAATTTACTTTTAACGTGTGAAATACGATGTATTTATTCCTATTGAATACTTGTTCGGTTCTGTGATATTGTGAAGTGCGTGGAAAAAGTGAAATATTTATGAAATTATGTGATTTGATAATGTTTTCGCGTATTATGGCTTGGTTGAGAAATATTTCCGAAATGGCGTCGCGTTAAAGATGTGTTCGGTGATTTGAAAGCTTTCGTTCAAAAAGCTTACGCTTCGCGTATTAAGAGACTTTATTCAACGAACGTTACAAACGAGTCACAGCCTTACACCATACTAATTTAACGAATATTGGTTTGTGTCTTCGCTAAACTACTCTCCCATGGTGTCCGTGGATATGGTGTGTTTCTTAAGGAGGATTGGACAAGAGATTGATGCAGCAAGATGAAAGCTGGTGAGATTGTTCCTTTTTTTCGTTTTCTTTTAGAACATTACTAGCTTTTCATATCAAAGCGGAAAAAATCGGAAGAATACACAATTGAATTTGAAATCATTGATTGTTTGGAAATTTAAAACATTGGAATTTGGTTATTCCTTTAAGAAATTTTTAAACTTATAAAATTTAATAATTGGAATTTTTAGAAATTCAATCAATTGAAATTTTTTAAATCGTTTTATTTTTTTTGGAAACTAAGATTTGAAAACTAAGAAACATTTAAGAAATTTTATACTTAATATTTTTTGAAGCCAATTAATCTATTTCAGAAGATGAAAAAAAATCAATCATATGGAATTTGAATAGTAAGATAATTTTGAATATATTGAAGATTGCAAATTTAACAAAAGATTTTTTTTAAATTTTGAAAACAATAAAACTGAAATTTGAAAAATTAAAAGAAATATATTACTCGAATATTTGAAAATAATAACTTTGGTAATTTATTAACATTAAAAAAAATTGGCTTTTTTATTTAAAACTAAGGAATCAGTAAAATTTTCAAAATATGGAATGTGAAAATTGTGAGTAAGCTGTTCTAGAATAATTAAACAAAATATTTCGATCAAATAACATTCTTAGGTAATTAATTGTTATTGCTTATAAATTTATAATACATTCTGGGGTATTGGGGGGTTAAATCCGGGCACCCAAATGAAGCGATTCTTGAGGAGAGCATTGGGCTACCTCACCAGCAAGGGATCGTGGATTGAGGGCGGGCCCGTCTCCCCACCCAGTGGAGCGCTTAGCTTTATAACGGCTCGAATCAAACGCTATATAATTTTAATTTGTTCTTTCGGTGGAGACAATTTTATCCCTTTCCTTACTTAGAAATGTAAGTGCCTCTGCTTACATTTCTTTTCCCTTGGAATAGTCCACTCAAAGTCATTTTGGAATTTTATAGTTGATGAATCTTGGACAAGTTTTCGTAACTTGTTGCTCGCTGCTACCGGCTGTGCCTTGCTAGCTGGGTGGTAGAAATACATACATACATACACACGCCCCTAAGTGTTTAGCCAGACATTTACGACAGAAGTTATGCTCGTTCTTTAATGCCCACCTCCTTTTCGTTGACATCTGAAGAAAGACACTACAGCTTTCTATGTTCGCACAATCTCCAGCACAAGCTAGACATACCTTTCGAGTGGATTCTACGGACGGCTGCTCGGAGTGTACGTGCAAAAACGCTTCTTCTCTCCTATTTCTAGAGGAAGGTTTCGTCCATGCTTGTGGTCGTGTTACTCTGCTGAAGGCATCGACCTTCTTAGTTAACCAAATGTTGAAATCCATAAGAGATATCGCTCCAGTCTTCTGTATATGTGTTGCCCATTTCATTTTGAGGTTAATTGGGAGACTTTCCACTAATTCTTGTAGCAGAGTAGCATTATATAAACGTTCGTCTAGCCGACAGGCTAGAATAGTTGCACAAAGATTCTGAACAGCAACCCCAAAGTCAATTATGCTCTCCAATTTGTCTGCTTTCGGCGGCGGCATCAGCTTAACTCTCTTCATCATCGTGTCTACAATGGTTTCCGGGTTTCCAAACAGGGTACTAAGACGGTGTATGATGATAGGAACATTGTCTGGATGCAGAAGAAGACTTTTTACGGTGCTGAGAGCTCTGTCTTGCAGACTTTTTTCGAGACGATCCAAAAGCTCATCATTTCGAAAACAGCACATCCTTGCGGTTCGTTCGTACGCTGCAATGAACCTTGGCCATTCCTCCGGATCTCCACCAAATTTAGGCAGTTCTGTCACAGTGTGTCTAGCTGCAAGATGCTCCGTACTCAACGGGTTCTCAGTATTACAGAGACCATCGGCGTTTGGGTGGTAATGCGGGAACGAAGAGAACTGTCGTGGTGTCGATGCTGATACCGGAGGCAGATTGGAACCATGCGGATTGCCGTAGGGGTTAGAATTCACGAAAACAGGTTGCCAGGCCCCCAAAGATCCAGGAGCGTGTTGCTGTGCAACGGCTACCCTCGGTTGCTGAGAAGTATAAACGGGCGGATATATTTGTGCTGGGACAGAACTTGGTAGACATCTCGAAACATATGATTGTTCAGGATCACTTGGTGGAAGACCTACTGCACCTTGAAATGCTTCGCTAGTTGACGGTGGGATGTACGTGGAAGAAGACAAGAAGTTTTCGTTCGGCAGAATCGACTGTGAAACCCCTGTTATCACGACAGAAGACTGAGACCCGCGGGGAGGAAGCACAGTGGGAATTGCATCAGAATAAATTACGCTTCTAGGTGGTATGACGTGAGAATTGGTACATACGGTTTGAGAAGGGTACACCGTGTTTGTATCCGAGTTTTTTGAAGAATTGGACGACAGCTGTATTCTCACTGACTTTGGAGTCTTTCCTGGATAACCGGGCAGCGTAGTTTCATCCAAAGACACGTTTTCGACAATATGAGTTTTATTTAACCAATTCTCGACCTTTTCGACACTTTCAGTAGTTTCCGAATCCGTCTCGTTGAGCGCTGATAACTGCTCCTCCAACCGTAGTCGCTCTTCCAGTTGCTTCCGTTCTAGAGCTTGCCTAGCTTCTAGCGCCTTTAACTTCTGTTCCCGACTCCTTGCTGAACGCTGTGATCCTTTACTAGACGCCTTTCCGCTTTCCTTTGAGGTATCCGTCATTTGGGCCCTAGAAAACGCCAATGCATTAGTTTCATAACGTGTTGACATCAGCGGCTGTTTTGGAATCGCTCCAGTTTGCTGGGTCGGATGAGTAAGGTTCCCTGAACGACTTAAAATGGACTCATCAAGCAGCAGAAATTGCTCGTGCATCCTTTGCGACTGCTCCTTAAGTTGTAGGAGCCTCTCCAGCTCTAGCTGTTGTTGTTTTTGACGCTGCTCTAACTGTTCTTGCTGCTTCAGTTGCTGCTCTTGCTGTTGTTGTAACTGCCACTGCTCTTTCTGCTTCCTGGCCTGCTCAATTTCATTCTTCAAGGTAATTCTTTCCTTCTCCAGCTGTTTTCTAATACATTTGTTGCAAATCCAGTCCTCATGTTCTATGTTGTCGTTCACATTCACGCATTCATAGTGAAACCAGGTGTCGCATGAGTCACATTGCACCATCCGACTCGTATCAGTACGGTCACACGTTCCACAATTTTTCCCCTCACCTTGAGAAGCACTTCCACTCATCTCTTGAGTATTATTAGCGCTCGCTACACTATTGACCGACATTTCGAATTAAACGGATAATTTAATTTGTTGCCGAAACAAGAAAGAAAACGACGAAGCTTCCGGTAATTTCAACGGTGTATTACAGAACGTTAAATTATCCCTGTAGTAAAGACAATTCATGCATTTAGGGATTTGATTACTTATAATATATGTGTGCATTGTGTTTCATTGAATATAATCTTAAATTTCAACTTACGTTTAATGCCTTTTTAGTAATTATTTGTGTTCAGTCCGAAATTCGGGTGCCGTACGGTATTGCTAGCACTTACTGTTACCTATATGGTGAATGTATGTGGACAATGTTATGCTCGATGAATAATTATGTTTATATCTAGGATTTACCTGTTTCAAGTATTATTAGGCACTAACTGTGAAACTGCTCAATTTAGCAGACGAATTAGGTTTACGCCACGAATCAATACCTGTGATATAGACCTAAGTAACATAATTCATTCTTGCACTTTTAACACATCAAGTTTACCTGCGCGAAGCTATAAATTGATTTGAAGTGTTCCTTGCAAACGAGTGTAGTGTAATCCAGTGTTAGTTGTTTAAATTGTATGATTAAACGCCTAGTCACCAAACTCTGTTATTACTGGTCATGCACTTTACCACCTTGACGTTTCTCGCCTGTCAGTGACGGCGAATGATGTGGGGGTTCGATGCGTGACTGCGGTGCGTCCGTAGGTGACGTGACAGTCTTGGTCACGGCAAACATAGTACTCTTTCTGTGGGTTGATGGTGTTATCATTAGTTAAATGCTAGCCATTATATCCTTGAAATATGAACGCTTAGTCTTAAGTAAAAGGTGATACGGTCAAAATTTGGTCAAGGGAAAACGCGTGTAAATCGGTGAAATCGTTTATTTAAAAAATCAAATTAAATTTCTTTTTCAAGTTTAATTAGTATAAAATTCAGGAAAAATATTCAGTTAGGCTACCGCTTTTCCAAATCCGAATTACCGGGCCTTACGCTTAACCCCTGCCATCAGATTTTGTACAGCCACCTTTTCCACCTTCTTCACCACAGAAAGCCAGTTTGCCTTGAACTGCTGCTCGTCCTCAGCAGATTGTTTGGTCTTCTTTAGGTTCCGCTTGACAATAGCCCAGTATTTCTCAATTGGGCGGAGCTCTGGCATGTTGGGAGGGTTCTTGTCCTTGAGAACCACCTGCACGTTGTTGGCGGCGTACCACTCCATAGCCTTTTTACCGTAATGGCAAGATGCCAAATCCGGCCAAAATAGTACGGAACAACCGTGTTTCTTCAGGAAAGGCAGCAGACGTTTATTCAAACACTCTTTCACGTAAATTTCTTGGTTGACAGTCCCGAAAGCTATGAAAATGCTGCTTTTCAAGCCACAGGTACAGATCACTTGCCAAACCAGATATTTCTTCGCGAACTTTGACAGTTTCATGTGCTTGAAAATATCTGCTACCTTTCCCCTTCCTTTTGCCGTATAAAACTCCTGTCCCTGAAGCTGCTTGTAGTCGGCTTTGACGTAGGTTTCGTCGTGCATTACGACGCAGTCAAACTTCGTCAGCATCGTCGTGTACAGCCTCTGGGATCGCGCTTTGGCCGTCGTATTTTGTTTATCATCGCGATTTGGAGTAACTACCTTCTTGTAAGTCGAAAGTCCGGCTCGTTTTTTGGCTCGATGCACGGTTGTAGACGATACACCCAGCATATTTGCGGTATCTCGGAGAGAGAGGTTAGAGTTTCGCTTAAAACTACCGGCAACTCTCTTTGTCGTCTCAGCGGCTTCCGGTTTTCGATTTCCCTCCGATCCAGACTTCCTGGCTGTCGACAAACGTTCCCCAAACACTTTAATTACATATGTAACGGTTGATTTGGCAACTTTTTTTGCCAGCTTTGCGTACGAGTAGCTCGGATTTTCGCGATGCGCGAGCAAAATTTTGATACGCTGCTCTTCTTCCTTGGACGGCATTTTGACAACTGAAGAGTGAATTCCAAAATCAAAATAGGAGCAACATTCTACACACACACACCTGAGGGGTGTTCAGATTTTTTGAATGCAAAATTTAAAGAAATACGTCAAATTGATATTGTCCTTATTTTGACCGTATCACCCTTTAAAATTTGGAACTCTTCAAAGAAACATGAAGTTTCACTGAGATTCTATATGTGTGTGTACGTTTTTTAAAAAATGAACCGATTTTAAAAACTCTAATTTCAGTTTTTTTTATTAATTTTCATATCATTTCCATAGAACCTACTTAATCTCAGTTATTCAATATAATGAAATGATGATTATGATGATTGAAATTTGTGTTTCGAATCACATTGACCCGAACAGCCAGCTGGCATAACCAAATTTGATTATTAGTATAAGATGGTAAATATCTGCCCCTTTTTTTTCTTTTTATCACTAAGCACCACAATCATCATTACCAATTATGGCAGGATCTCCAATGTAACTGCAAGACATTTTTCACAATGTAAAGGAAATTGATTCGTATCATGTTTTGAAAAAATAATTCACTTGTCCATTTTGTGCAATATCGCTAATATCCTTATGAGCATTGTGGATTATTCGCCTCGAGGATCTATACGTCACAACAAAAGCATAAGATACACAACAATACGAGATTTTCCTTTCAACAAACGGAAGTCTGTACTTGTCAAGTAAGAAAATGCGAGAGAAACCAAAACCCAAAAAATCTGTCACAAAGTCAATGTTTGGACTTCTTATTGCGGTTACTGGGAAAATTTCTAATCGCGCGACGGTAGCCTTCCGTGCGGTAGGCTAGCCGGAGCAGTAAACACAGTTAAAAAATTCACTCTTACTCACTAATTTCATTGAAAAGTTAAGAAGTAAATTCTTGAATCAATCTTCAAATAATTATTTTGCAAGAGAGGACAAAACTTGAAGTCATCGGAATGAAATATTATTATTCTTAGTATTCATTGAGATTGAATTAATTACGAGCGTTAAAATCCCAGACAAAACAAAAAACAAACTACATTATTGAAAACACATTTTTCCATAGCCTGAGAATTAACGAATTTGGCATGACGAAGATTTTTGATGCGATAAATGCGTCTTTGATACTTTATATGCTGGTCGAATTCAATTATGTTGTCGTTAAAATGTAACAAATCGTATATGAGAAGTTAAAAAAAGGAGTTGTGTACGGTGAATAATCTATTATAGGAAATAATACCATTCGCATCGCAAAAAATTGGACTGCACACTCATAACCAGAGTGCCTCCAGTAGGGTGGGTGCATATTGAGGGAAAGTAGGCAAGGGGTACCAAAAGTTTCTCATTGGTGGGGGGTGGAGACGGTGCGCTTTTTGACAGCGAATTGTTCGCCTACCATGCCTACGATTACGATTGCCTGTCACAAGATGGACGATTCCGTGCATTGGTATAAGAACACACCTGAAGCTTTACCCGCCTTGCTCATAACTGCGAAATTTGTGCGATCTGTCAAATCAGTATAAAATCTGACGGTTTTCTACACGCTAACCGCTATTCAGTTAAACTTTATACGGATAACTCCGACTGCAAAACATTGCACGAAATCCAACATTCCATGAATGATCGCTACCGTGTCGTCGAACTCTAAACTTATTTAAACAACTACAGGTTTTCATTTTTTTTTTCGTGAATTTGTCCGTTGATTGACCCCATTGCAAACAGGTTTTTTTATTATTCATTTTTCCGTGATTTTTTTCGCTGATTGACCAAGCTCAAGGCAAACACAATTTTTTGTTTTATAAACAATAGATAATCCGATAATAATATTTAGTATACATGTTTGTTTGACAACTTTTTATTAAATCATCTTTCAATGTTTTCCGCTTGTTCATCCGATTTAATTTCGTAGAACAATGCTCATTTTTTTGTTGAATACTGTAATTTTTTTTACAGTGGTACCCTACGGGAGCCCAAATCAGCTATCGCAGAAATAGAAAAAAAGAGTGGATCAGCAATATTTTCACGGTCTCTCTGTCTCTTGTCCATCGTCGAACTGCCGAGATAACTGCCATCATTCTTCATTTTTTGATTAATTGCAATCCACTTGTCACGGGCATTATTCGCTCGATGCATGGCTCCATTTATAACCTCTATGAATAATTCAAAGCAGTCTAATCCGGCAAAATAGCTTCCGCCATGCATTGTTTTTTTTTTTTGAGGGGTAAAAGAGACGGGAAAGTGACTTCGACAAAAGTTATATTTCTGTCAGCCATCGTATGCAGTGTGAGTCTGGCAAGGACAATGCCACCAGAAAAAAAGTAAAATAAAATCAGGAATATGTACTGATGCCAACTACCGTCAAATAAAACCAATTGTAAAGTTGAAAAGCACAGGGTGCAGCAGAAAAAAGATCAGAACAAACAAACTTGTTGGCAGTTTTTATTCCGCACCGAGTCATAAACAAATATACGCAGCAGCAGCAAGTCGGCAAAAGTGGAAACTCTGTTGGCTGTGTGGTAACACCGGAAATATCATAATCATTTTATTTGAATGTTTTTCGTAAAAGTTTCGATAGTACTTGCGTGAGATGAAAACTGGTTGGTTGTGTCATACCGTCGTTGTTGGAAGAAACCGTCGCAAGCAGGAAGTCAAGAGGATATTAGTATTTTCGCTTTACTCAAATGGTGGTCCCCGGGGAATGCTGCACCTTTGCAGTAAAGGGATGAAATGAATAGAGGAAAAGATAATCAATTCTTAATTCAAAAGTTCAAAAGAAAATTTTATGGTTATTTGTACTTCAGTTCGAAAAAAACCAGACTTAAAATAAACGAAAGAAAAGGGCCACATACTTGGGATGAATTTTGTAGACCTGTTTTATTGAATCAAAAAATTAACAAATAGGGGAGATAAGGACATAATGGCCACCTTAATGAAAACGCTTATTTAACCATAGAAAACAGCTATATGTGAATTACATCATTGTTTCTTGTTCAGATACTAAAATAGTCTATTTCCTAATTGGCTGAAACTTGAAAAAGTAGATGAAAACGTTTAAAAATG
Source organism: Uranotaenia lowii (assembly GCF_029784155.1). Classification (NCBI taxonomy): domain Eukaryota; kingdom Metazoa; phylum Arthropoda; class Insecta; order Diptera; family Culicidae; genus Uranotaenia; species Uranotaenia lowii. Next base: position 127,972,694 of record NC_073692.1, read on the forward strand.
CATTTTATTTTTTTTTGCCAAATGCTGAAACCAGTCACTGTAGGGGCATAATGAGAATCCCCCTGGGGCAGAATAAGCACCATTAATTGGGGCACGATGAGCGTTTTCTGCCGGGGAATCTAGCAGCAAATTCAACTCGATGAAGTCAATTGACTAATAGAGCTACAGCTTGACTTGTTTCATCTGACGATTTGGCCTAGAGGCAATGTGCGGGCATAGGTCCCATAGCGAAGAACGTGTTAATTTAAAAAAAACCTTTCTACTGAAGATGGTAGAACATGGCTCGCTCCAAAAAAAATCGCGTCCGTGTATTTCAATATTCGTTAACTGGTGAAAATTAAACAATAATTTAAAGCGTAGTGAGATTACTTTTTAACCATGATGTAGAAGTTCCAATCTTCCGATTGTCAGTTCCTTATTTTGAAATCCAGCCTTTGTTGATGGGATGGCTCAATCGAAGCCGAACGGAAATAGGTAACCAGTAACTTTCCGAGAAAATCTTCCTATAAATATTACTTCTGCCATTGCCGAAATCCGTCACATTGAAATGGGGAAAAAGTGGAACCGAACAGACATAAATATTGAATCGAACCGGGGTTCCGTTGTTCCGGTTGGATTGTTCGGTTCGGATTGGCCGGAAATCGAGGACAGCCTGCGCCGATATGGGGATATGTGGTTGATGAGGTAATAAATTTGCTCCTTGACTCGATTCCGATCGTTCGTTCATGCGATTTCCTTCCAGCAGCAACGAGACGCTTCATCAGATATTATGTGCAAAGCCAAACCGAGTCAAGTCGAGATTGGTTTGGTTCGAAGACAAATTTCCAAACGAGCGTCTCTCTTTCACGTTTCAACAATTTACCGAACACATTTGATTGGTGATGTGAAGAAAGGATTCTCTCTGTGCACCGGATGGGAACCGTTTTTCGTCGGAATCCATCGAAGATTACAAGCCGAGGATGAGCCGGACACACGCCTGTCGGTATGGATGCTTGACTTGTTTTTCTACCTCGGAATAGTTTTCTCCATTATCATGATAGGGTAACGGATTTATTTTGAACCAGAGGACCAGGGAATGAGTCGATTCGGGGTCATTTTTGAATTTCTCAAACCCTTGGGTCTAAAAACTTTCGCTTTGGTTCAAAACTCATCCATGATCTTTTGAAGAAGTTTAAAGTATCGTTTTCTTGAGTAAATTTAAACTTTCAAGTTTGTATGGGGAAATAAAATATTTTGTACTGAAAAATCAACATCATTTTGTTTCTTCTATGGAAGCGAGTATGCAAATATTTTTTTTGCCAATATATATAATCTTTGAAGGAAATTTTCTGCGGAACAACTTTACCGAAGACCGTAAACTTCGTATCTTATTTTACAAAAAAGTTATAAGGTGTTGAATGGGAGCATGTCATTCGGTATTGATAAAAAATAAATTCACATTGACATCACTGCAGGGTGTCTAGCGGGGTGTATGACTACTTTTCATGCAATACCTCGTGAGGCACCAACAGTGATGTCAATTGTATTTATTGTTTTTCGATGCCAAAAAACATACCCCTGTTAAACAGCTAATAACTTGTTTGCCCAAAAGGATGCGAAGCTACAGTCTTGGACAAAGTTGTTCAGCGGAAAATTTCCTTAAAGAATTTATAAATCGGCACAAAAACCAAGAGCAGGCTAGGTTCCACAGAAAAAAAACAAAAATTATGTTAATTTTTTAGTACAAAATATTCAATTTTCCCATACAAACCTAAAAATTCAAATTTACTCATGTAAACGATACATTAAATTTCTTCAAAAAATCATGGATAAGTTTTGAACCAAGACGAAGATTTTTAGACCCCAGGGTTTGAGAAATTCAAAAATGACCCCAAATCGACTTAGTCTATGATTGTAATGCACTGAATTTATTTCAAAGCCTTACACTATGTTTCGCATCTATGAATAAGTTCAAAAAAAGCATTGTGTTTTCACTTGCCTCAATAAACGGGATAAATGTTAACTTAGAAACATCTTTTTGTCAACATTTTTGCATATTTTACTTCCAACAAGAGTTTGTTAAGAACTGATTTAGTTATATTTACAAGAAACGAAAATTGATTTATTTTTAAGATTAACATATTTTTCTTAGATTTATAAAATATCAACTATGGTCAAACCCGTTTGCATTTGCCCCGGTGTAGCTGCATTGAAATTAAAATTAAAATTGAACAAAGAGAAGCAAAAGAACTGTTACCCTTCTCGGCACAAAAATCATTAGTTTAAGGTTTTATGTGATATTTACATGAATTTTTTTTAAATAAATATACCACCGTCGAAGCATGATCAGTTCTTTTTCGATCCTTTAAATTTTTAAAATTTGTTTTTCAATCGATTGTTTATGAAAAAATAAGGTCAGTAAGTTTAAATCTTTAAAGTCTTAAAAGGTACAAAAAACCAGATTTAATACACTTAACAGTAGATTGGAGGCTTTCTTACAGAGTGTAAATTATCTTTGGAGACATATGACACAATGATAGATACCTTATTTCTGAATTATATATGATTAATCTATAAAAAGATTATGATTGAAGAAAATCGGAAGCAAAAATTACTAAACTCAATATGAAAAAGGTGGCCAGTACGTTTGTTGGAGGATAAGCGAACTGATATTCAAGGAGTTCATTTGCTATCAAAATATTTCAAACTGTTCAAGTTCGAGAGCCACTTTTCTCGACGCTCACTGGTGGTCAAGGGGTTAACCTCCTTAATTCCCATTTTAGATGGCGTGGGATCGCGTGATATTAACTATGGAATAGAACAATTTTGAACAATTTTGTTTTTTTTTTTGGTTTTAAGATGTGACCTACAGGAAAAAAATTCCAATTTTTTGATACTTAATTCATCAAAATCGTAAAACCTAGAATAGCAGTTAATGTGGTAAAAACGTTTCATACAAAGATCAAAGAACAAAGAACGGAACATACAAATCCACGGACATCTTCGTAACTCGTCGAGCTGAGTCGATTGGTATATATAAAGTGGGGTCTTGGACCCTTAATTAATGATGTCCCCAACTGACCGTTCGCTATGCCTTTCTGTAAGAAAGCCAAAAAGGTTAAAAAAAATAAAATTGTAGTGATTCATTCAAACAACAAAATTTAAACATTTTTCATTTCCTAGATTCATTGCGTTACAGCATATCCATACGAATTTAATTGGCACTTTTTGCTTATTTAAACAAATAAAAATATAGTAATTTGCTAGTAAAAAGTCGTTTGACATCACTTCAAGTTTTAATGTGTCATGTCTATAAGTTTAGTACATGGCGAAAAATTAATCAACATGATTTCAACATGGGAAGGTATTTGGGAAAGAGCAGGGCCGGATTAAGCCATCGGGAGGCCCGGGGCAATTTTTCTTGGGGGTCCCCTGTGAACCGATTACATATATTTGTATGCCATCCCGGGGAAAACATAATATTTTAATCGTGCTAAGGGTCTGAAAATGAGTTTAGTAAATTGCCTTCGAATAACGATTATGCCTGCGTAGTCTTGTGGTATCTTAAATCAAAAGTTGTTGATAAATCACGTGCGAACATTGCGGAGAGTTAATAAACTTATCGAAAAAACAATTCTGATTAAAGCTGTTAAATGCAAAAGTTTTAAATTCGCGATGTATATAAAAACTCTTTTACCTACTTATAATTCTCTGGTTTAGAAGAATTCAAAATCTTTTTTTTAATTATTCCACCATTGAATGACTTGTATGTGCTGTATGTTAAGCAGAATAAAAATTTCCCTCATGAAAATTTTGAAGGAATGTTAAGATTTCAGACCAAGAATTCTAAGTTTTGAAATTTTAAATAAAACAAAAGGTCAAAATTCAAATTCCTTCCAGATACAGATATAAAAGCTCAAGCGTAAGATTCAAAATCGAAGATCAGATTTTATTTAGAACCATAATTTAGTATGTCCAATCAAATTCATCATTTTGAAACAAGATTTAAGAAACAAATGACATATCAAATTGAGATTCAAATTTACAATCTGAGCAATAGCAGGAATTGAAAATTTTATAATTTATAATCCTATTTTAATTGTACACCTTTAAATACATAGAATAAAAATTTCATATAATTTGTTAAAATATTTGAAATGTATTGTGGATTACAATTCCAAATTAACAAAACATGACTGTCATCAGATCAAATATTAAAAACTGATACTTTTGAAAAAAATGTGCTTCTAAATGTGACAAAAGTTACATTTCAAAACATTAATTCAATGTAAGTTTTACATGTTTTAAACACAGAATCAATATAATTATTTAAAAAGAAACAGATAAGTAAAATCTAGTACCTTAAATAAAGATCTCGAGTTCTCAAAAGTCAGAAAACCCATGAAACTGAAGAAACAACGCAAATCTTGAAAATTCCGAGAACTCTTTTTTAAATTTGGAAAACGATAAGATAAAAATCATAGAAATATGCATGTTTATAGAATCACTCAATAAAATTCTCAATTCAACTATGAGATTGTTTTTATGATAAAATATCTTGGGAACAGTCGATTGGAAATAATAAACTGAATTTTGGATATTTACTTCAGCAGAGGATAATTTTAAATCAGAAGTATCCCAAAATCATGTATTTTCTATTGCTGGTTAACCATTCCAGTTTTTACTCGAACATGCTTGGGTTTTCAAAAAAAGTGGACAAGTAAAGTATTTATATCACAGTCTGGCTCGATTAATTCTTTTAAAAAGGCAAATGTCTGAATTTTTCAGCTATCTTTCTCTATATACGCTATTTTTACGATTTGAACGCCGCTGACGTGGAACGATAAAAAAGTAGGTTTTTGTGTTGAAAAACTCGAAATCAATGCCCAAATTTTGCCAGGTTTGAACAAAATTGTCCTGATTTGCTCTGCTCTCAATCTGCGGGAAGACTTCTGCAATGCTCTAGGGGTCCCCTTAACTTGAATTATTTCACGGGGGGGGTCTTAGCTGTTTTACATGTTTCTCGTTTTAATTCCAAAATTTTTAATTTCGATTTCTTATTCTTGGTTTCTAGAAATTACAGCAGTATTATTATAGTAATGTTAACCTTTTTTTCCTCGGGGGGGGGGACTAAGCCAGAGGGCCCGAGGCAATTGTCCCTTTTGTCCCCTCCTTTAATCCGGCCTTGGGTAAGAGATATGTTATAAACCTTTCTGCAGTGTGAAGAAGGAAGGGACAAAGGGAGTTCCATATAAATTGCGTTGTATAGCTTGAAAACTTATGAACCAATCAGGGCTTCCATACAAGTTTGTTGGCATAAATCGAAAACTTATCAAGCAAAAGGAAGAAAGGTTGTTTGCGAACGAATAAATTGAGACCCTCTTATATATCAGGGAGGAGTCGGAAAGAAGGAGGCAAGTCTGTAGTCATATTATATTTGACATAATTTGAAAACTTATCAGACAAATAAAGCAAAACGTTTCTAAAAATGATTTTATAGTAGTTCGTGAGCACTTCTTGCATTGGAAGAGGGAAAGGGCTGGAGGTCCATATCATTAAAACATACATTTTGACATCATTATAAACTCTATGAAGCTTATAAAAACAGAGTAAAAGTTTCAGCTCTTGAAAAACAAATTAAGGAATCAATTTTAAGAAAATATTATTAAATCATCTTTGTGCTGAAGTTCGAAACTCCAGTTGCAGTTTTTTTTAAGCGTTTTATTCTAAATTTTAATGAAATTTGGTTTGAAACGCTGGCTAAGAAATGAAACCAAATTCAATTATTCTACATGGATAATGCTACGAGCTGCTTTCAGGATTCTCCGGAAAGAAGATTGGGTGTTTTTCCTCGAGGCTACTCTTTGTGAAAATTTTCCGGGACCCGTTCTTGAATTAATTTTCAAGGTCCAATTTGAATTGGGAAATATGAAATTTTCTGGCACAGAAACAAACACTCCCGTCACTTTCGAGTACTGCCTACCTAGTCTCTTTTTTCTGTCAAATTTTATATTGTTTAACCTTATTTAATATTGTTTTGTTTTATTTCATCATTTGTTTTTGCTTTACTTAGTTTTGTATATTTGCTGAACTTAATTTCTTTCTAATGAATTAGCGCGTCTTGCTTGTCTTGTTTTATATCGTTTTGTTTTTTGTTGATTCTGCTAAGATAAGCACAGGGGCGGTCCTAGAGGTGGCTCTTGGGGGGGGGTGATTTTCAAAATTTTGAAAAATTAGTCAATAAGAAGGATCGTGAATATCTGGCGAATAAACGTTTATTTTGAGAAACCGAGTGGAGGAGGGGGGGGGGCTTAGTTACAGTTTAAAATAAGACTCGTATTTTGTAGGTTTGTGTAGTTAAAGGTTTGTAATTTAAAAAAAAAAGAAATTAGAGAAAAAAAGTAAAAACTATTAACAAATTTTCTCAATACATTTATTTTGATATCCTTTTATAAAATAATCTGCGAATCTTAGATGTTCACTGCAAAAAAGTGTTGATAAAAAATTATTTTAGTTATTTTAACAATAATTTTTACAATTGTTAGTTTAAAAATAATAAATTGAAGAATTCTTTAAAGAATTTTCCGACATAAATGTAATTTCAAAAATGAAAATTGAACACACATTTTTATAGAAGAAAATGAAAAAAAAAATCTTCAAGTTATCCACAATATTTTTACTGGGAATCTTCATATCAGCGTAAGGGCCTCACCAAAATTTTAATGATTCTCATTTTGCAACAATTCCAAAAAAAAATATTTGGAAAAAGTGTTCGTTAATAATTGCTCTGAATTAAAAACCTGAATATTTAATTATTTTTCTGAAGTATTTTTCTGAATCGTTGTTCGAAAGTATCGAATTATTACTAATTCTGGTTTCAATTCTTCATTTAGAAAAAAAAACTTAAATAAGTTCATCAAAATCATATTCTTAGGTATGAAGCTTTTGACACTTCATTTTTATATGTTTTTTCTTGAATTTCAAGCTCTCTTATAATCGAAATATGGTGCATACATTTAGGAGCGAAAATTTAAATACCTGCTAAATAGTTTGAGCTACAAAGTAAAGATAAAATTTTACCTTCACACGATCTTCTATGCCCCCCCGGTATTTCCATTTTCATGTTTCTTTCAAAGTTGACCATATGGTAGGGTTTCTATCCATTTGTCAAATAAGGGCTCTTGGAAAAAGTCCTGGTTTTTTAAATATCATAAATAGCATTATAACTATACTTATACAAAGAAAAAAAGTAGCTCTTTCACATTCAACAACCCGTTTGCTTCTAAATGCTTTTTGGTTTCATCAGGAGAGCTGTTTATTTGCGAGCCTTGGAAAACAAATATATTTAAATATTTTGGAATTGAATTTTTACTTACTGAAAAAAAATTAAAATACAAACCAAATTTTTACTTATTTAATACTCAATTGATAGGTTTCAAACGTAGACAACAGTTTAAAAAAAATAATCAAACTATAGAATGAGTTATTGATGATAATCTGCAAAAATGAATTGTTGGTCAAAATTACCCCGGTTATCAAAGTAACCCCGTTTTACGGTACTAATCAAAGCAGGTGAAAAACACTATTTGTTTTAGCTTTGTATAGAATTCTAAGCATAACTGATATCAAGTTTCAACCAATAATCTCAGTTTCATATCTTAAATTTAATTTTTATTACCAGAAATAAACCCCATGATTTATTTTTATAATTTTAATCATAATTTGTTTTATTTAAAAGTTTCATTTAAAAATCATAACAATAATTTTTATCGTAACCATTTTTTACTTTATTAACTTTTAAAGTTTTAAATCAAAGAATGGATTTTTTTATAAAAATTATGGATCATTGTTAAAATAGTTTAATTGCTAAAATGTATGACGTCCTTCGAGCCAAAGGGGTATAGATGCATAAAAGCTAATGAAAGACGTAAAATATCACAGTAAGCGAGCCTTTGGAAGAAAAATAAATGATTTATTGAAAAAAACTTATTTTAAGAAAATACATTTTCTATTTGGCCATTTTGCATATATTTATCTAAAATTTGTATTTCTTTTTCAATCGTGAAAGTATGTAAATTAAAATTCTGAAAATCTGAAAAATTACCAAATTATACCAATAAATCAAAATCGATCATTTTTGCTACGTCGAGGCAAATTCAATCAAAGCTATTTTTTTCAAAAAAAAAAAATTAAAAAAATCAGAAATTTAAATGTTTCTTTTTAATTTAAATTGTCTAGTCAGTTTCGATATTTTTAATTCAGAAATAAAATATGGGCTTTGGAGATGCATTCTGTGAAAATAGAAGCTTGCAATGAAAAATAATCCATGGAATGGAAATGTAGTATTAGATGTAGGCAACAAAAATCGAATCTGTTCAGGTGGACATCTGGGAAGGGAGGTAGGTGTTGCCAAATATCCACACTTGTGCACGGAGAGGGAGAAAGGGGTAAAAATCTCTATTTTTATCCACGTGGTATCTGAACGGCCCCAAAGCAATTTAACACTCAAAGGCTCAAGTCTTATTAACTTCTAAAAAGGATCGAGATATGTTGATCCATCAAACATGGAGCGAAACCTATCTGCAATAACTTGTCAAAACAAATTTATGTTCGAAACAAGTTTGCAGGTATTTATTGAACATACCGACTATTTAGTGAACATTATCAAAAAATTATCAAACTAAGGCTAAAGTTTTAACAAAGTTAGCCTGAAAAAACATTTTTACTGAATATCCAAAAAGCGAAAAAAACTTTTCAGCATTAAATTTAACTTATCAGAATAGCGAAACGTTGTTTGATGACTAAGATACGCACGGAATTAAATTGCATGTTTCGCATGATCCCAAACCTTTTGCCGATACACCATACTGACGAGTGAGCCCAAACTTTTGATCGATAACTTTTTATTTTATCTATTAAAAGCACTATGCAAATTTTAAGCATAAAATTAAAAAAAAATGTTTTTTTGATATTTATGATAAAAGATTCAAATGCAACTCAAATTTTTAAGTTCGGTCCACCCAACCCTGAACTGATCGGGTTGAAATATAAAGTGCGATTTTTTTTTTAATTTTCCAACTTTAAGCCAAGTTTAAGACATATTAAGTTAACATATAATTTTGCCAACAAAATACGAAGAAAGTTTTGCTCGTCGACTTTAGAATGAGATCAAAATAAATGCAATATGTCATAAGATGACTGAGATATGGCCAAACAAATTAGTTTTTTTTTGAGGGGGTGATCCCAAACTTATGGCCGGCAGCGTTTATGGTCAGCAAATTTCGAATTCAACGCTGTAATTAGCTCAACAAAAGTTATTTGGTGAAATTTGGTCCAGGGAATTGCAAGTTTTAGCTGTTTTAGTTAGGCGGACCGACTTTTTTTTTAATTTAAGCTATTAAGTGATTAATAATTTAACAAACCCCCCACGGAGTGGAAAAAATTGAGAATTTGAAAGTAAACCTACTAAGAAAAGTTCTTAGGATTTTATATAAAATCCAGCGTTTAAAAGTACTTCGTAACGGTTTTTTGCCGCTTGGGGGGGGTGATCACCCCGATCACCCCCCCCCCCCCCCCCATAGGACCGCGCCTGGATAAGCATAGCATAGCATTGGCTGATACACAAAGTACACCTTAGTCATCAAAACAAACACAAGATGCCAAAACGATTATCTGGATTTAATATTCGTTTGAAGTGTTGGTTTTAAAATTAAGTGGTGTCCAATAATGCACACCGCGACAAGTCAATGCAATCATAATGGGATTGAAAAATAAACTTTTTAGGTGCAGACAACTCATATGACCCAAGGTGATTTAGAAGGGAAATCCTACTCGTCAAATATGACTGATAAAATGAGAAAAACCATTAAATTTTCAAAAAGAAACGTTCTCACCAAGTCCATCAGGTGGTATAGAAGGTTTAGGCCGGAGCTGTTTCTCAATTCTTCCTGGTTGGAGTCAACTTAAACGGGTTGCAACCAAATATTTTTTTTAAATATCAGTCGCCTACAACCAACGCGCATCGCAGCAATCTTAAAAAGAACCGCATTTGTTCGCACATTGCGGCTTTTTCCCTTTTTCTCTTGCTGTGGCCAAACATTTGTGATGCACCACTGCATTGCCCACCAATCCATTTTAGTTTTTGTCTTGATGATCTTGTTTTTCCTAATTTATCATATTTGATATGTTATTTTTCTTGTTTTTGTTTTTTTTTTTTTGGAGCCTCGTTCAATCTAGTTTTTCGTGTTTAATCATCTAGTCTTCCTTGGTCTCTATTCAATCCAATTAGAGTAGAAAGTGATTTTTTTAGATGAGTTGTACTGTACTTGAAATAACGCCATAATATACGATTTTATGACTATAACACATATTAAAAACGATCCAGATATTTAAGTTTAACCTTTATCAAACCTTTCTAGGATTCTTAAATCGCTAGAAGTTTACAACTGCCAAACACGAATGCATATTTCATTCAGTAAATAGTAAAGCAACACATGAACGGTTATACTAATATAGTGCATAACAATGAGAGCACTTGAAGTGCGATTTGCTGTGACTGCTCCTAGAACTGTTTTATGAATCCGAAGAATAAAAATAAACTCGCAGAATGGTTTGCACAGTCTTCATAAAGTTTTTTGAAGAAGGAAACCGGAGAAAACCGATTCCTTGTTCCTTGCAAAAGAATATTTACCCGTGCAGTTGTTGGGTTCTAAAATCATACGAGCCACCAGTAGCTGTGCTGGCACCTGCAATATTTACCGGGAGAAAGGGAGAAAAAAAATCGAACAGAAGCATCTCGAAATGGTGAAAATCGATCATAAATTTTCATTGTTATCGCCCATTTGTGCTTCGGCGAGTTTCGCAGTTCCCGTTCCACTGCTCCCAGGGACCGTATTTTAGCTAGCTGATTCCGTGCTTTCTGTGTAGCTCTGGTCTGGTCTGATGGTGGCCACGAGCCTCGGGCGCCGCAGTCCAGGGAATTCTCTGCTGCCTCTCGTCGTCGTCGTCGTCGTAGCTTATCCGTCTGGGTTTGTTTTGGTGCGACGTGGCGTAATTCCATTCACAACATTCAGAGGCACGCCCAGGTTGCTGCAGGAAACTACAAACATTCAGTTGTGTGTACCTGGAAGAAAGCTCTCGGTCGATACCTACCTGCTTCCAACTGAAATTAAATATGGCTTCGTGCGATTTGTTTCGAGGTAACCGATTAGGTATAGCACCCACCCCCGGTCGATGGTTGAAGGTTGTGGTTCACCTTGGCACTATATTTCATTCACTGGGAAAACCAATATCAAAGCCATTATTGAATGCATATATGATGTCGATGATTTAGCAAAGTGTGGAGGGTGTGGTTGTCTTTTGACTTCCGAATAATACCTGCAGATCGAGATTGGATTCGATGGGGTCTGAGCTATTCAGTTACACAGTTATCCATCCATATTCAGGTTACTTCGTACGAACGGATAATATGGCAATAACGTTTTTGTTTCATTATTGTCTATTCAACTTGCAAAGTAAATCTATTTTTTTACGGATACAATGTTTGGATAGTAAAAACATTATTCTCTCTTATTCAAAATAAATCTGTGTCAAAAATTGCATAAAATTTTAAAAAAAATATTTGAGAGACAATATTTTTTTCAAAATTTTTCACAAAGCATCTAGAGATTTCCGTTCCGATTTTCTCATTCAGTACTTCGCATCTTTTCGGTAGACACACGAAGTAAAAGCTATAAAGTTATCAGAGATAATACTCGTCAAGTTAACCATAGATATCCCAACTAACATACTTTACGCCATTTGGAGTTATTCAAATTCATCATTGTTTCGTGGAAGATTAGTGCATCACAGTTTTATCGCTGTTTTATAAAAACTTTAACATATGCTTGAAATCTATCAGGAGTCGTATTTTTGAAAACAGTGCATAAAGTTATGTTGCAGTTCGGATAAAACATCAGCCTTCATGTGTTTCAACACAGTTGAGAGCGTTATTTTTTTTTGTATGAGAGCTTTGTTACAGCTACAAAAACATACTGTTCTGTACATTACAAAGCTTCGTTGTCTGTTTTTATCAAAATTCTAGATGCTGTTATTTAACACTAGAAAGACCGCACCAGTTAAAATGACTGGTTGGACACTTTGTTTGTTGAATATCTTTTAAATACTTCGCTTTAAAAATTCGCAAAAAATACGACTTTTCATGAATTTCGAATCTCTACAAAACTGTGTATTTTTTATTTCACTAGCTCTTTTAATAAGCGAGAAAAATTTCGCCAAAATGACTGGTAAAATTCACAACCCTATAACTCAAACAAGATAAATTTTTTCGCTTGCTTTTGGTTTCATCTGCAATCTACATTCAAGACAATGAGCCTTAGTTGATTTATGGTGGGCAGGAGTGTGTCATTCGTAATGAAATCATTGATTTTCGATGCGAAGTCATGAAAATTTGTAGAAAAAGTTTTCGGATTGGCCGCTGTGTGGCGCTTCAAGCACTTGACTCCCAATTTTTTTGGTCTATTTTGTTGCTCAACTATATTCGAACTCTCTGTCAAAATTTGGCGAAATTTCATCAAGATTTGTAAAAGTTATGTTAGATTCAATACATGTCCATTCGAGTAATCGAGTAGTTTTAGATGATAAATATGTTTTATACTAAACTAGGATGAGTAAAATAATTAAGAATTGTGTACTCATTTATTTAACTTTGAAGACATCAGCTATAAAACTGAATAATTTAAAAGATATTTCAACATGAGTGCACGGAATATTTTTTATATGTTGGTTATCCAACATGGGTGCACGGATTCACCGCAGTTTCTGCCCAAGTATGTATTCACATGCATTCTTAGATTATTAAGCTCGACAAATTTCCAATGCAAGTTCACTTACAGGTATTCCGGCACCCGTGTATATACCTGGCCAGCTTGCAACTGATTGAACATTCTTATTGAACATTCTTATTATAAGAGGAAACACATTTTACCTGTCGGCAACTTATGGGGTTTGAACCCAAGAGTTTTCTTGCCGATACCGGGAAACCAACCCAGTACGCCTGGCATGGCTAGACCAGACTCGCGCAAGCCTATCTGATAGACCACATCGGCGCTTAGATATTTCAACATGGGTACACGGAATTGCTGTTAATTCGCCGATGTAAATTATATAGAAATAAATAGTTTTCAACTTGCTTCAGAACACAAAATATTTTAGAGTTAGATATGATAGGTATTTGAAATACAATATTGGTCAAACGAAAAACTTTTAAGGAAAAACATATCAACGTGTATATTTGAAAATGTTGATTAATTATTTTTATTTTCACTGTTCCCGTCGCACGACATAACTTGATGCATATAATTCCTAAAATTCACTCGGTCTATGTAACCGTTTTCCAATTTCTTGGATGTTGATCAGATTTCATCAGATAAATATACGATTGCAAAAACTTGTTCTTTAATAATAAGTTAATAAATTTATTATTTCAAGATATAATTGAAATATTTCTTTTCCAGGAATAAAAAAACGGAACTTAAAATAAAAATCGTTATTTAAATCATTTTGTTTCAACATGAAAGACATGGTTTCGACTTGGGTTTAGTTAAGATTTGTAAGCATGCTTTTTAAAAATTAGAAAAAGTCCAATATTTGTTTAAAACGCGGTAAATCCGTGCATCCATAGTGAAAAACCATGTATTTAACACAAATTTGCATTTGAATCTATAAAAGTTGTTATTTTTTACCTTTAGCATGAAAAAAAAATTGATTTTGGATGAATGGCGGTGAATTCTTGCACCCATGGTGAATTCCTCTACTTATAGAAAAAAAAATGCTTCAAAACCTACAATATCAGGTATGATTTATAGGCAACATGTTGAAAAATTTCAGAGCGATGGATGCTAGAAAATATCTATTAAAACAAAATTGAAGTGAAACCGAGCACCCATGGTCAATATCCATAGTCATCTAACATGATTTTATGATTAGATTTATAATGTGTTTTAATTTTTTGATAATTATTTGAAATATTCAATTTATGACATACACGCATTCGTCAACTATGTCCAAATGAGGTGATTCCGTACACCCATGGTGAAAAAATATTTCCATTTTATAACAAAAATGATATCGAATAAATAACAAAATAATTTCAAAAGAAAAAAGTTAAAAATATTATGATATAAAAAATTTCCCCTTTACCAGTCATTTTGACTGGTCACGGTCCGAATAGGTATATTCAATTTGCCGGTCTTTCTAGTGTTAAGGACATCATAAAGCTAAGAGACAGGTTTCAACCATGACAAAGGAGCGTTTTTGTTTCCTTTTGAGAAAAACGCCAACGAAGCGGCGATTTTGCTGTGATAAAATTAGTTAGAGAGAAAGAGTATATTCGGGGAGAATTTTTGTTCTTATTTTACGAGAAACTTCTTACGGAGCTGGAACTAAATTATTCATATGATACTTTCAATTGTAAAGGGTGATACGGTCAAAATTTGGTCAAGGGAAACGCGTGTGAATCAGTGAAATCCTTTATTTAAAAATCAAATAAAATTTCTTTTTCAAGTTTAATTAGTATAAAATTCAGGAAAAATATTCAGTTAGGCTTCCGCTTTTCCAAATCCGAATTGCCGGGCCTTACGCTTAACCCCTAGCATCAGATTTTGTACAGCCACCTTCTTCGCCGCAGAAAGCCAGTTTGCCTTGAACTGCTGCTCGTCCTTATCAGTTTTTTTTGTTCTTATTTAGGTTCCGCTTGACAATGTTTAGCCCAGTATTTCTCAATTGGGCGGAGCTCTGGCGTGTTGGGAGGGTTCTTGTCCTTGGGAACCACCTGCACGTTGTTGGCGGCGTACCACTCCATGGCTTTTTTACCATAATGTCAAGATACCAAATCAAGCCAAAACAATACGGAACAACCGTGTTTCTTCAGGAAAGGCAGCAGACGTTTATTCAAACACTCTTTCACGTAAATTTCTTGGTTAACAGTCCCGGAAGCTATGAAAATGCTGCTTTTCAAGCCACAGGTACAGATGGCTTGCCAAACCGGATATTTCTTCGCGAACTTTGACAGTTTCATGTGCTTGAAAATATCTGCTACATTTCCCCTTCCTTTTGCCGTATAAAACTCCTGTCCCGGAAGCTGCTTGTAGTCGGCTTTGGCGTAGGTTTCGTCGTCCATTACCACGCAGTCAAACTTCGTCAGCATCGTCGTGTACAGCCTCCGGGATCGCGCTTTGGCCGTCGTATTTTGTTTATCATCGCGATTCGGAGTCACTATCTTCAAGTAAGTCGATAGGCCGGCTCATTTTTTGGCTCGATGCACGGTTGTAGACGATACACCCAGCTAATTTGCGGCATCTCGGTGAGAGAGAGGTTAGGGTTTCGCTTGAAACTACCGGCAACTCTCTTTGTCGTCTCAGCGGCTTTCGTTTTTCGATTCCCCCCCCGATCCAGACTTCTTGGCTGTCGACAAACGTTCCCCAAACACTTTAATTACATTTGTAACGTTTGATTTGGCAACTTTTAGCGATTTTGCCAGCTTTGCGTGCGAGTAGCTCGGATTTTCGCGATGCGCGAGCAAAATTTTGATACACTGCTCTTCTTCCTTGGACGGCATTTTGACAACTGAAGAGTGAATTCCAAAACCAAAATAGGAGAAACATTCTACACACACACACCTTTAAAATGAAGAATGTTCAGGTTTTTCAAATGCAAAATTGAAAGAAATACGTCAAGTTGATATTGACCAAATTTTGACCGTATCACCCTTTAGTGGTATAACAGATTCAACTGTAAATATGATAGATTCAACTATAATTGTATGATTGATTTTAACTTTCAACTATAAATATAATAGATTCAGCTGTATATTTCTGATTGACTTCTCCCATTGAACTTTAAATGTGATAGATTCATCTATCATATTCTGATTGTTACTAAAAATATGATTTATTCAACTACAATTTTATGATTGATTCTAGGCAATGAACTATAAATATAGTAAATTCAACTATACTAGTGAGATTGATTGTGTGATACTTGATGAATTATGGTACGTCATAATTGTGTCCTCAGCATATAAGCAAATCGTGATGGTAAATCGTGAAACCAGCGTGTGGAAACAAGTTATCCGAGGCCATCTCAACTGTGTCCATAAGCGTAACCGACCAGGGGGAAGATATTCCGGTGTGTGTTCCACTCTCCGGTTGCGGGCTAAACCGTTTCAATATGCAAAATCGAGATCTCTGAAGTACCCAAAATCGAGATGAAACCATCCAAGAAAATGGGCCACAGAAAACGGCTGATGACCCTAATGGAAAAGAAAACGTCGGTTCCACCTTCTTCTTTATCATTCCCAGCAAGAAAAGGCCTCATCAAGAAACGCCCGAGAAGGCCCGGGGGAAACGCAATGCGGCTCGTCGAACATCGGAAAAAGTTGTTTGTTAACCCATCAACAAAGGCGACGGATAATCTTTTAAAATTTACAATTTATGTTTGTTTTTGAGCGAATTCTAATCTAGTTTTCTCCCTCTAGGTCTAGGCATGAGTGGCAGCTTTCTGATCCTGCCGCTGAGATCGGTGGACTTTCCGGCTCGGCAGATATCAGCAGTTTTCAAGCTGGAAGAACTATTTTCGGATCGAAGCAAGTTCTCCGTAGTTATTACGCAATTTCACCGATAACGTTGCTAGTAAGCGGTCAGCGACGATAGGAGAAGGTTTTGAATAAAGATAAGCGAATCACTTTTTCTAAATTTAATTTCAGCTGGATTAGTTCAGGAAAAGTGGATCTAAGTGAAATTGTATTCCTGTTCGAAGGCTGAACGAGCCAGAAATAAAATAAGAATTTTGCTTATTTTGTGTTGTGAAATCAAATCAATAACAAATAAATACAAAATTGAAAAATTATTTGAAGAAAAACTAGAATCGACTAGAAAGCAACAATAAACATGATGACTTCTAAAATAAACTTTTGTCGAATCTACAATATCTATAATTGATTTCATAAAATCTATTATATGTTCGTACCAGTTTAGTTGAATTAACTATATTTATTGTTGAAGGCACAGCAACAGTAATACAATTACAGTTGAATCTATCATATTTATAATTGAGTGCATAAAACCAATCATAGGACTAAAGTTGAATCTATTATATTTATGGTTGAGTGCGTGTAATCAATCATACACATATAGTTGAACCTATAATATGTATCGATAAATGCACAATATCATAAAGTTGAAAATTTAATATTTATATCTGGTCGAAAATCATTCTCAAATATGATTAAATGTAAGTGGAAAATTGTTGACAATACTATACTATTTTCTCTGTGAAATGTGTTATCCCTGCAATGGCTCTGCTGGCATAAAACTAGGATCAAGCTTATAAATATTCGATAAACAACGTTTCGTTTCAAGGGATACAACCCCTAAGATAAACATTCTTGGAACTTGCTTAATACTATCAGACTGATTCACCCCCATGTTAACGGTCAAATTAAATCGAAATAAATGACGCCATCTTACTGGATTCACTAGTTTAATAAGTCGAAACTACCAGTTTCAACTTATTTCTCAATGTTTGCCCTGTCATGTTTGTGTACCAGTATCAACACGAGAAAAAATCACGTCGTTTACCAATACAGTTAGCGAAACAAGAATAGTACCACTATGTGTTTCGTTTGTTAAAATATGATTGATAGAAAATCGTTAAAACTTTCTTCTACAATTTGTTCTAAATTGTTTATCGGATAAATCAAGCATAAGTTTACTTTTATTGAATGAAGTAATTGGCGTTGAGGATCAACAATAAGAAAAAAGGGTGCGAAATAAGAATAATACCACACCGATAGAAAAGGTAACGAAAATCTAATGCCTATTTAGCTAGCAAATCCCTGTGCCGAATGCGTAGAAAAGTGTACTGTACCAAAGATGATATGATTGGAAACGCACTACTACTGGCATAATGACTCGAGCTCCCAAGCAAAATCATGCATGACTACTACATTCAAGCGAAACAAGAAAAACCTTTTATCGGATTTTCATCTTTTGGATAATCCATCAAAAAAAAAATTAGTGAGAATCGAACTCACTGCAACATCTCATCTCTGCTTGTCATTGCGCTAACTTAGTGCGCCATCTGAGTCGATTAGCAAACGAAGGTTTATTGTCATAGCCTTTCTGCCATCGCCGATAACCAAAAAACGCACTGGATTGGCCGTCTGCCGTTTGGCCCCTGTATTTTTTAATCCCCTTTTGTCTTTGGGTATGGGTATGGATGAGAATGGGAGGGAAATGAGGTAGGAATAAAAACCTAGAACCGGTTTTCTAATGCCGGCAGGTTTCCAAACACACGCACAGCTCATCTTGGCAAGTGGTTTTTTTACCGTCGGTTGGAAACAAAGAATGTTTTTTTTTTCTAATGCCATATGCAAAGCGGTTGCGTTGGGAGGAAAATGCTTGATGATGCCGGTCTGGCATACAATCTTATACCGATAATTCCACCTCAAAAGAAGTTCATTATTGGAGCAGAGTCTGGTTTTTGGGTGCACTTACTTATGTTTTTCTACAAAAATTAAGATTACTTCTTAAAATTAACTTTATTCATTTTTATAATCAGTCAAACACTATTTTTGTCCGTTTTATGTCGTAGATGGTTGCGTTGCACTATCTAACTGTTAATCGTAACTGAGCCCGTTTTAGACTTTTCGGGATCAATTAAGGTGTGCTGAATGTTTTTGGTCAAGAAATAAGTACTTGGTAAAGCGTGAACGCCTCGTAAATTCTATGATCGCTTAATCAAGTACCTGATTAGAATTCCATCAAGTTCCCTAAAAAGTGATTTTCTTTGTCCGCTAATCAGAAGACTATTGTACATTCCGATGGAACTTGATAGCCATCTGGTCCAGCAGTATTATTGGTTGGTATGATTTGCAGTTTACTAGGAACTTGAGATGAGCAGAAACTTTGACGGTGCTTTACCTGTGCTGGTGAGTTTTGACAAATCCAAAAAACCTTCTTTCAGCGTGAACTCCAAAAGAACTAAGTGGGAAAACACGAAAATCAATATTGAGACTTACTGACTTTAATGGAAAAAAGATCTAAATTTTTGAATTCCAACCTATTTTTACTGATTCTAAATTAACACTAATCGTTTGTTTTACCATTTCACGTCATGTTAACGAAGTAGTTTAATAAAGTCGTATAGGCATATAATTCCTTAGTGCTAGAGGAAAATCTCTCAAAAATATTTTAAAAATCTTTGGAATACAAGAAAATTGCCTAAAAATGCAGTTATCTATCCAAATAGTTCGTAGAAGTCCCAGTCAATTTTAAGGAATAATCTTGATTTTGGTAGAAATATATAAGTGATAGGTACTATTCTTATTTTCCATTTTTTTTTCATATTTTTGATCCTCAACACATCCTCAACTCTTCATCCAAAAAAGTAAACTTGTGCTTGATTTATCCGTTGAACAATTTAAAACTAATTCTAGAAGAAAATTTTGCTGGTTTTCAATCATTCAAATTTTGACAAGCAGTTTCGTTCATTGTATTTTTTATTTAGAAAAAAAATATTATTTGGCAATTCATGCTTAAAATTTCGTTAGTTTGTATTTTCAAGAGGCGCTTATTTTTTATACTATTAATTTCATAAGTACTTCACTTCCGTACCGAAAAGGTAAAAAACTTCCGTAAACCAAAAAGGTTTACAATTCTTTCCTACACAAAAAATAATTTTTAAAAATCTCGGTAAAATTTACCGAGATAGCAAGGTGAACGCTCGTGGAAGCCGAAAAGGTAACTTCTACCTTGTTGAGGTGAAACACACCTCACAGCGAGGTAAAGTTTACCTGAATTGATCTAAATAAAAAAGTACAGTTCTAGAAAAAAGATGAATCCATAAAAAGTAAAACTTACTTCGTAGCGAGATGATGTTGATCTGGATTGAGCTAAGCAAAATGGTATAATTCACCTCAAAAAATAGTAACTATTTGCCGAACCCGTTTATTGAGGTTAAGCTGTTTTGTCATTCAGGACAAGTTTTACTTCGTACACAATATGTGAAAAACGGAACAGAATGGTAAGTGTTTTCTCAGATATTATTTAATTGTACTGGTTTTCGTCATAATAATTTGCTTTTGTTTCAGATTGGCTCACAAACCTTCGAGGTTTTAAGGAATCCTTCAGATATTATTCCGGAAAAGTCGGACCTGACCGGATTAGTCTAACGGAGAAGGGCATGAATGTACGCAATGTAGGAGGATTCTTTGGCCATGGTGGCTCGGGAGAACGCGAAGCCGAATTGCCGAATTGGTGTCTTCTAAGCTTGATTTGTAATAAGTAATCTATGTTTCAAATTTACTTTTCGAAATAATTTCAATCTTCATTTGAAGTTTGAAGTTCTCCTTGAGTTAAAAAGAAAAAGAAAATTATTTTTTAAATCTTCCTAAACCATATCTCTTTGATGAGCTGTAGAAAAATCGATATTTTAATAAAAGCATCATTTTGAATTCTACTAACGAAGCTTGTGTGCAACCACCATCTGACTACTTGCCTGAGAACAAAAAAAAAACAATAATCCAAAGTCCGTGCGGGAAAATCTTGCAAAACCACCATACTTTTTGTTGCATTGCGAACGAAAAACCCCCGGGGAGCCATTCAGCAGCCCAGCTTTCCTACAACAGTCCAAACCCAGAACAGACACACAAACCTCAGCCGTTTGAATAAGTAATCTGGTCAGTTTCACCCACGCTCGATTTACTGTGCAAAGTAAAGATCTTCCGGGCAATGATAAGTGAGCGGCTAAGGAGTGGAGCAACTTGGACCATTTTGGATCACACTTACACACTACTTTGTACCTCAGAAGAGTCTGTCCGAGGATGTTGGTTCGAGCCATTCCATTCAGCTTGGTTTAACTTCCAGCTTTGGGCACGACCGCCGCTTGTGTTTGTTGTGCGGAAAAACAAAAAAGCTTTCGGGCAAACCCGAAAAAGGTTGAAGGAAAACCAGGGAAATCGTTACCATATACAATGAGTTTTTTTCACAGGATGCAAGGAAGTTGGTGAAGCAGAGAGTGTGAAAGTGAACTTTAAGCCATACTCTGTATGCACCCAACGATACGGTACGATGACGTGGGGATAAATTGGAGCAGCCGCTATATTTTGGAAAGCTGGGTTTTCCATCCTTGGTTGAGTTTGGAAGCATGTGAGAAGAACTAGCCTAGGCGGAAGAATTTAACCAAAACACAACACGAGAGAATGTCCGGCAGGAACTGCCTCATGAATGAAATTTCAGAGGAAAATTCGGACCAAAGTGCGCATGGCCGAAAACCCCATGGAGGGGAAAACGATGAGCAGAGCAATCTGTCGGGTGGTAGAGGAAGTATTGAAAATTACTGACAGTTGATGTGATTTTGCACCAACTAGATTATGTTACTTGATAAGAACACAAATAGTATTCCCAATGATTTTTTCCATTTAAATAGTTCCACGGAAAAATGTTTTTTCAAACCTAATCCGCCTTTGAGTGTAAATATGATACTATTGGAAGTTTGGCGGTTTGTATTGTTATTCAGGCACATCCAAATAAAAAAAATCGGAGACCCTCGACGAATTCATAAAATTTCTAATTTTACATCATAACTTTTTTTATCATAACTTTTTTTGAACGCCCAGACAAAAAAGCTTCCTAATCAGACCTTGCGTGTCAATTCGACATTCCTCGCTTAAAATCGCTAAATCTCTCTTGTTCCTCAACAGATTTTTCCAAATTTATAATTTTAGTAACTCAAATATGTTTTTCAGACAGTATTCAGCAACAATACTTCAGTTTTCCATCCGGTTTGAAATAATCAACATTACACAGTAAACCAAATGAAAGGTTGCTGGGATCAAGCAGTACAATCTCACAACACAGTTTTGAGTAATTCATTAATATGAACCAATAACGACGCCGGCCAGGTCCGAGTAGTCGATAAGAGGAAGGGAAATGCAGCACATGTGATGATTTGTTTTGAGAAAACCGGAGCCATCCCTCCACAAATTTCTCGCTGAGTGTTAGGGGAATAGGGATAATGTGGCAAGGTTATAAGGTATAATCTATGTGACACCTTGGTAAGTGACAAACCCCTTAAAAACTGCGATTCCAAGACCTAAAACTAATAAGTTTTCTTATAAAACTCATATTCGTCCAAACGGTAAAAAGTTGAAAAGAAAATCAATATTTTACAATAAAGCTATCCGTTGTTATGGATTTTAAAACAACTCAAAATTGAAAATTTATAGTGATGTAGGTTCATATATTAAGATAAAAATTGGTACTCATTTCGAATTTCTATTTTAAACTGTCTGTACTTTTCTAGAACTTCTATAAAGACTTTTAGACTTCCTCTAGATATTTTTTTATTCAAAAACTAATCAAGTAAGTACTTTAAGCTACAAGAATTTTAAGTGAGGAAGTAAGCTTCATATGCAAATTTGAACACTTGAGAAAAAAACTTTTTTTTGAATTTTTACACTGAGAAAAAGTATAGTGTCATCAACAATATTCCGCCTTTATTCAATCATATTTATGGCTGATTCTCGACGAACTAGGGTGATTGCCAATCGTTGTCCTCTGGCTCATCGTTGCACAGAATGATTTTTTTTTCGGGAGGTTTTATCCGGTTGGATGATTCATCCCGTGTTGCACAGAATGACTAAAATTGTGAATATTTCAGCCATCTTTCGATTTTTTTTTCTCAAAAATTTTACTAGTTCAAGTTATTTGGATTTTTTTTACTAGTTAAATAGGGCTACTATTTCTGCTGTAATATTTGAGTCTTATGACAATTTTACTTTTTCTTGATTTTTTCGCGCCGTTTTTGTGCTAATTTTTAACCAAAACCTTAAGATTCCTTCAACGACAAATAAAGTTTTACATTAGAACAAAACATTTTTCGTATCGGTTTTCTTTACTAAACGTTTATTGGGCGGCTTAACTTGGGCCATTTCATCACAATGATTTTGAAAAAAATCAATCTATACAAGACTAGAAAAAATATCGGATCGTGCAACAATTGGTCGGCTCAATCTTCCCTTGTCCAATTATTGTTCGTTCATTTATTCTCTATCTGGCCGCATAACTAATACCTTTGATAAGATGTGATGATTCATTGATTGTATCCAACTGATAAAAACTTGAATGGTCTCTTAATATGTCATGTTTATTCCTCTATATAAGTGGATAACTACGTTAAATGGATAGCTACGTAATTTTAGTAATTTATGTGCTCTAGTTTACCGTTTTCCACTCGGAGTTTCCATATTTTTTGCACTCAATGTTGATTTTCAACTTTTCAACTTCAATTCATAGACACTTTAAAGGTTTGTTTGTTTAGATCAGTGGTTTTCAAAGTGGTCCCTACCGCCCCCTTGGGGGCGTTGAGAGCTTCCAGGGGGGCGGTGAGCTGAATTTTGAAATTTGGGGGGCGTTGGAAGGGCTCAGGGGGGCGGTGAGGTCATATTTGAAATTTTCAAAAATCACGAAACAACGTAGATTTGTAATAACAACGAGTAAGTTCGATGCAAAAAATGAAATTATGTTACAAAACTAGACATCAGGTTAAAGACTATAACATCTATGATTTCACAGAGCTGAAATCAAATTTTCAAATGTTGGTTCCAGTATCTCCTTGATTATTTTAAGATGTAAATGTAGGAACTAAAAGATTTTTTTTATATTGTCACTGAATTTGTATTCGCTCTACATGTTGATATTGTTTGGTAAGATTATTTTGGGTTATACTTAAACACGAATAATTTTAGATGGAAATGCTTGATTTTCTTTAAAATGTAGGTTTTGTCTAAAAAAGTCTGCTTGATAAAAAATACCTCCAAAAAATCTGTATAAAATGGCGTCATCGGCGTGATTTAGTGATTTAGTGATAGATTTCTTTTGAAAGAAAATATTAAGAATTAATATTGATAAGAGAATTTTTATTTTAAATTCTTATTTGTTCATCTTTATTTCTATCGATTCAAAAAACCAATTGTGCCATTTACCATGGATAAACTTAGTATCTTTTCGGTTATCACTAACATAGCCTGGATTCAGCTATTAGAATCTAATTTTAACTTTAAGACCCGTGAATGCTGCATAACTTTCAACAGGAGTCAAATTCAAATATCAAGAAGTAATACTATTCTTACGTTATTTTACCGGCTTGATAGTATTCAATTTTTATCCGATAATGCTATTTACTCTTCAACAATAATGCAAATTAATGTTCAAAAAAAATTTTGTTTTCCGAAATTTAAGATATATGATCTGATATCAAAATAATTAATTAGTTCAAGTAAGTGTCTAGGAAACTTTACATAGAATTAATTGTTTAGTGGAGGTTTGTAGCAATATGAGGCCCTTGGAGCCAAAAGGGTAAAAGATAAGGTTACAAGATTGCCCGGTTTTATTCAGATTTGCCCGGTGAAAAATTCGACAAAGGTCAGGCCCGGTTGCTCGGATTTCATTGAAAATGGTCCAGATTTTTCCTAGAATTATTCAATTCTGGAATTATTCAATCAAATTTAATGGAAATAATCATGAAAGGTTTTTTGAATGCCTAAAATAGATTAACAACTGCTTATAAATTATGACGGGAATGTTTTTTCAAGTTTTTTTTTTCTTAATTTTTCGTTATGAAATTACTGGATCTTGACCAATTTTTCCTGGATATTACCCGGGTTATTGTTAAACAATTTTGTAATCAAATGCCCGGGTACGTGCTTGGAAAATTTTGACAATCTTAGTAAAAGTGCGTAACAGCTAATTTTAAGAAAACATGCTTTCACTTGTTATGTTTGGTCATTTTCCATATATTTTTCAAAAAATTGCATGTTTCTTTCGAAAAAAATAGTATGTGAATTCTAAAAATCTGAAAAATCATGAAATATAGTTCGAAATATTAGAAATGTTTGACATTATTAAATCAAAGTTCTCCATTTTTAAACTTATAATACCCCCTTACCTTTGGCTCTGAGGACTTCATATAAATTTGAATGAGTTTTGAATTAAGCCTTACAACAACATCAATCCAAAAGGTAGTGGTTTTTCAACGACCCAGATTTTCATTTTTAAATAGATTTTCTGAAAAATTGCCCAGGGGGCGTTGAGCTTGAAAGTTTTGCTAAAGGGGGCGGTGAGTAAAAAAAGTTTGAAAAACACTGGTTTAGATTGTCAATAACTATAGTCGTTTTGCAAACTTAATGACATTCACGACTTCTATCAACGTTGTAGTTAGCGGACAGCTAGTGAAAAACTTGTCCGGTTAAACTACGTTCAATGTTTACTCTTGGGTTCGAACTCGCGAACTCAGGAGGCAACTGACTTGCCAACTGAGCTATATCACAAGCCAATTTCAAAGTTGATTTTTGAGAAAAATTCAATTTGTTGATATTTGATACCCTTAGTGTAAGTAGTCCAGATCGACCGGTTTTCTCCGAGTCTCTTGCTCGGATTTTTTAAGAAAAAATAGGAAAAGCCTGGTCCGGTAGATCGAATATCAAGCGAAAAAGCCCGGGTGTTGTCCGGATTTATTCACAATATCGGCAGAATTTTAACCAAAAAGTTGAATCTATTTCACATCATTTATGATTTTGTGCCAAATAGTAGCTTGTTCCATTGAAATGAGTTTTGAAACATTTTTTTTTGTAATTGTAAAGCTGAAATCGAATGCCGTTGTTATGCGTCGATGAAAATTAATTTTTACTTTTCACATTTTCTTCGATTTTTAAAGTAAAATACCTGGACTTTGGCTGGATTTTTCCTGACATTGCCCGGTTTTTTAGATGGAAATTTAGAAATCCAATGCCCGGTCTTTACCAAGTTTTTCTTTAAAAATGCCAGAGAAAAACTGGTCATTTTAACACAAAAAAAACTTTCAAAATTAAGACATTGGGTTTCTTAACATCTATCACAAAAACCGGGCAATATCCGGGCAAATCTGATCAAAAAATCTGCTTTCATTACAAATAATCCCACATTCGTGAAAAAGGTAGGAATTTTAATCAATTAATTTTTTAAAAGACATATTCTTATACAAAATTTCATATCTCACTACATGCACAGTCAAACGATTTGAAACTTGAGCATTAAGTGCATTCTTAAGCTTTAAATTGATATTCATGATGTATAAATCGATCAACTTCCAAGTGAGGCATATAGCAATAATTTTAAAATAAAAGTGTAAGGAGGGGTAAAACTAATCGCGTCCTATTATTTCTTCATTAGTACATAGTCCCTATTAAAATATTTTAAGTGTTAAAGAGCAATTTAGTACGTTTGATAGAATTTCTTCCAATGTTCCGAAAATCACTCATTTTCAATTGGATAGAATTTCAATGAGTTAAAATTTCATGCTGCTAGGACATATAAAGAAAAATTACCATTATCTACTGCGTAAATAAGGTCAAATAAAGGGTGATACGGTCAAAATTTGGTCAATATCAACTTGACTTATTTCTTTCAATTTTGCATTTAAAAAACCTGAACACCCCTCATTTTGAAGGTGTGTGTGTGTGTGTGTGTGTAGAATGTTGCTCCTATTTTGATTTTGGAATTCACTCTTCATTGTCAAAATGCCGTCCAAGGAAGAAGATCAGCGTATCAAAATTTTGCTCGCGCACCGCGAAAATCCGAGCTACTCGCACGCAAAGCTGGCAAAATCGCTAAAAGTTGCCAAATCAACCATTACAAATGTAATTAAAGTGTTTGGGGTACGTTTGTCGACAGCCAGGAAGTCTGGATCGGGGGGAAATTGAAAACCGGAAGCCGCTGAGACGACAAAGAGAGTTGCCGGTAGTTTCAAGCGAAACCCTAACCTCTCGCTCTGAGATGCCGCAAATAAGCTGGGTGTATCGTCTACAACCGTGCATCGAGCCAAAAAAACGAGCCGGACTATCGACTTACAAGAAGGTAGTGACTCCAAATCGCGATGATAAACAAAATACGACGGCCAAAGCGCGATCCCGGAGGCTGTACACGACGATGCTGACGAAGTTTGACTGCGTGGTAATGGACGACGAAACCTACGTCAAAGCCGACTACAAGCAGCTTCCGGGACAGGAGTTTTATACGGCAAAAGGAAGGGGAAAAGTAGCAGATATTTTCAAGCACATGAAACTGTTAAAGTTCGCGAAGAAATGTCTGGTTTGGCAAGCCATCTGTACCTGTGGCTTGAAAAGCAGCATTTTCATAGCTTCCGGGACTGTCAACCAAGAAATTTACGTGAAAGAGTGTTTGAATAAATTTCTGCTGCCTTTCCTGAAGAAACACGGTTGTTCCGTACTGTTTTTCCCGGATTTGGCATCTTGCCATTACTGTAAAAAGGCCATGGAGTGGTACGCCGCCAACAACGTGCAGGTGGTTCTCAAGGACAAGAACCCTCCCAACACGCCAGAGCTCCGCCCAATTGAGAAATACTGGGCTATTGTCAAGCGGAACCTAAAGAAGACCAAAAAAAAACTGCTAAGGACGAGCAGAAGTTCAAGGCAAACTTGCTTTCTGCAGCGAAGAAGGTGGACAAGGTGGCTGTACAAAATCTGATGGCAGGGGTTATTTTATACTTATTAAACTTGAAAAAGAAATTTAATTTGATTTTTTAAATAAACGATTTCAAAGATTTACACGCGTTTTCCCTTGACCAAATTTTGACCGTATCACCCTTTAACACTCCATTCGAATGGCTCTGGTAAACTACGACGATAGATTTGTGTTTCTAAGAGAATTTCACAAAAGATAAAATTTATGCAAGGTTAATTATCAACTTTTTGGCTTTAATTTTTTTTTTTTGGAATTTCGGTTCCAAATTTTCCTATTGTGTAATGGATGGTTTGTATGGACGGCCCTCTTCAAAGAAAGCCGTCTCCAAATTGGATTGTATTTGAACTTCTGCTTAATAAGTTTCCATGCCAAATATCAGCTCCTTAATCCACTTGTTGGCTGAGCTTTAATAAAAAAAAATATCCTGATTGATGTTGGACGTACAACTATACATATTGTAGATTTAACTATAGTACAATGGTTGATTTAACTATAATCATGATTGAATCAATTAAGATTGATTTTATGCATTCAACTAGTAACACATCAACAAATCACATGCTGATCCTAACGATTAATTGTAAACAAAACAAGTCCATAAAAATTAAATATAAAAATACTACAATAAATACGCTGTTCTAAACGCAATCAAAATCCCTGGATGCATCGAAATCTAAGTGTTCAGAAAAACGGTTGAGCGTCCTGATAACGCCGATCAGTGCACTATTAGCGCCGTAGTTGTTCTGACGAAGAGGAATGTAGAGCTGTAAATTCCGGTAAAAACGTCTTTGTAAAGCTTCGATCCGATCAGCGCCATTCTGATAGAAGGGGTTCCAAACAACCGACGCGACGAGTACTCCAGAATGGAGCGAACTAAGCTGCAGTAGAGGAATCCAGGATTACCAGTTCGAACAATTTTGCAATGGCACATAAGGCGGAAATTCCTCTGTAGTTATTTTTGTAATTTAAATCATTCCTTTGAATGTAATTGAGATTCTGCTCTTCAATACTGAATGTTGTTTAATAAAAGTGATATCATCTAATGGTATTATTTTAGATTTTTATTCTATATCAGAACAAATTTTTGATTCGTTTTAAAAATTTTAATTGAGATTTTCTAGTTCAAATTTTGATTTAAAAAAAAATATTTTGCATTTCATTAAGCAGAAATATAGCTTGTTTTTAGAATAAATAAACTAGAGCCTCCTGACGGCTAAATAAGGCCCTGATGTTAATAAAGAAATTTATAGCTGACAAAAAGTGTAAAAGAGGAAGAACCAAGCTTTCAGAATTCAAGAGTCTGAAAATCATCCAATAAATCTTATAATGAAAACAAATTTCATTGATGCATTGTTTTTCAATCTCCACAACATAAGTGCTTCCATTGCATTGATAAAATAAAGATACAAAGAGAAAATTTCGTACATCATCATCACCATTATTTTCCGTAAAATATATCGTTACGACACCAGCATACGCAGCACGGTGCAGCAAGTTTGTTGCCATTATCCGAAATTACATTACGCTTGGCAAATCCGGCTTACCTGCTTGCTTGCTTGCTTGCTGCACATCACCCTTTCGGGGTGTCGTTGGACCACAATGGCCGCACACCCAATTTCCTCTTCCATAATTGCACATTATCAATTAAAAGATAAGATCTACACGCCCCACAACGCTCGCCATGGCCATGGGTAACATGCGACGAAATTTCCAAAAACCCAACCGCACAGAAAATTAACGCTTGTACCTGATGCGACACCTGCCTTTTTCCACCGCACCAAACAAAGCTTCTTTTCTGTAAGCTCTCCTCGCTTTCTGCGGGAGGACGGAATTGCGACATCCGATGGAAGAGCCAGGATGATGGTTCAGTTTGAAATGATAGGAAAACTAGGAAGGTACCTACCTACTAGTAGCGCATCCTTGCCTGCATGCTCCGCCAAATTGAGGACAAGTTTTTCAATCTTGCAGCTTAGTGAACACACCCACATCAAGAGCAACACCTGCACAAAACCAACATGGCCCCGCATTCGGGGAAACACATCATGCTGGTCGTTCACGTTTTGTTTGGTTATGTTCTGTAATATTGCAAAGTTTAGAAATAATTTTCCCAGAAAGGGTTTTAGTTTGCTTTCTGACTAAAAAGCATAAATAGGTAAGTAACAAATAAACTTTCCGCTTGAAAAGACTTAAAATTTTTAATTTAAAAAAAAACTGTTGTTCAGAGAACCTGGAAGAACGATTGTAACTTTTCATCGAATTTCAAAATTGTTCAGCTTTATTTTGCAAAATTTGACATCTTAATTTTATAACGTTAAAATGGTTATACAATAAGGTTGTCAGATTTATTTACGCAAATACCGTCAAATGGAGGCATCATGCAATAGCACACCCAAAATAATTTAGAAATTATTTTTATGGGATTTTTCACATAAACTAACATTAGGTTGCATCATATCGATTCTACGTGAATCTTGTAGTAACCACAGTGTTGCAAGTGCGCCTTCGTAGTACCTACTTTACTTCAACATAATTGCCTCATGAATTTCACGTAAAATCTAAGTGGATGCTTTAACCCTTCGTTTCATAAAGTAACAAATTTGCAACAATTAATGTATGGAAAAAGAAAAAAATCGTATTTTATTTTAATTTTTTTTCTTGATGTACTCATCATTTCCAACTGTAAAAAATGATTTTTAAGGAAAAATAAAAAATCATGAAACGAAGGGTTAAATCGGTTTGAGTATTTTTATTCTCAAATTCTTATAAGAAAAGGTCATGCTGCTGACTTTGTTCGTTTTGTAAAAAAGCAGTTGAAAAAGTTGTTTTTAGTTTTCGCTAGTATTACACCGAAACCCGCTACTTCTGCATGTTTTCTCAGGATTATTTATAAGGTGAGTTGACACAATATTCGGGATTCGTGGCCGAATAGATTTACCGTTGAATTGGACATAGTGAAGTTGAAATTTCTAACCAACAAAATTATTTTACTTTTTCAGTCCACGAAACATCCCTTTGCGGAAGGTTGGCGTTAGGTTTGCGGACTTCCTGAATCCTCGACTGATCCGGTAAAGGTAACTTATTTAGTATTCATAAAATTCATTCTTCAATATTCAACTTTTCATTTTATTTCTACAGGATAATACAATCGATCCAGGAACGGAATACGGATTGTTGCTGTTTTTTTTTGTGATTAGGTGTTGGTGTAAAATTCAATTGTTGTTGTGCAAAATGAAATTTTGAAAAAGGTTCTTTTTAAAGAAACTTCTTGTTTTTTTTTAAATGAAAATAAAAAGAAAAAGATAAGCAAAGAGCGAAACAATCTTAATTACATTTCAATACTAAACGAATTTCACAAATCTTTCATTATCACATCATGTCGTTCTCATTAAAAATACACGTAAATTTTATTTGATGTTAATTATGCCCGATTCTTATTGCAACGCGTTTACATGTTTATACCGTAGCATCTACGTGAAAATCAATTGGATAAAAACTATATAGTTTTTCACGAAACCGCTACGTGCAGATTATTTTGGGTGCAGGGTCAGATGCAACATTTAGAGCAAACGCACCAATAAGTGAGTATACGCGGCCCGGTTTTGCTCATTTCAGCGGACCGGTTTTGGGATACACACTCTTTCGTGCACCGGGCGGTAGTATAATTATTTTCAAATTTAGCATTGCACTGAGAAAATTTTTGAAGAAAATCTAAATCTTAAATTAATACGTACCGAGTAAATTTTCGTAGTCGTCTGTTTTTTGCTGAAATTTCGATGAATGTTGATCTTAAAAGGGTCTGGGGGTGTTGGAAGTTATTTGACGGGATAGCTGCTATACGTATCGTGACGTCAAAGTCTACATCCTGGTTGAACATGCCATACAGCAGCAGCAAGGCCAAGCAGCTTCGAACACCAGCAATCGGGTCCGATGACGGATGCAGCAAGAACTTCCGAGCAGGATGTTTGCTTCGCTTGGCCTCGTCATCATATCTATAGGACACCGCTTTCAACCGGTGGTGGTTGTAAAGCGTTGAGTTTCCCTTACGGTGTTTCCAATTCCGTGTCACCCGTTTGCTGGATTGTGATTAAAAACTTATTGAATTGTAGGACGACTTGATTGAATAAAATAAGTTCAGATAAGAATATATTTTCGAATTAAGCTCGATTTTGCTTTCAACACGCCGGGCACTTATATTTCATAACACATGGACCCGAAAAACAAAATTCAACAAACCAAACAATTCAACTAAAATTCAACTTTATTTGTTTATTATATTTATATTAAAATCATACTTTTCTAAAAAATCATCAACTTCTTTTTCTATCCAACGTACTGATTGAAATAATTGCTGCTCCGAAAAACTGGGTCCCATTAGTTCCAAACTTATTGAGAGACCTCGTTTCGAAAGCCGAATCGGTAGGGACAGTACTGGAATGCCACCCATATTGGCCGGTTGGATACAAAAATCCTGCACAGCGCACTGGTCTCGATTATTATTACTCCGAGAAACTCCGAGTGACCATTTTTGGTCACAAATTACGATGCTTCAAGTTTGTTTATCTGAAATTGAGTGAGAAAGGAAAAAATGTTATCAAAATTCATACACTGAACTAAATCTGGCTATAAAGAATATCGGAAATTCCAATGCTTTTGCACTACTAGAAAATCCAATACTTTTTACCAGTACTAGAAAAAATTTATTCTATTGAAATGGTTGAAGGATTGATTTCATTGGAAATTCCGATAAATGCAGTAGTGTGGCAAGTTGATATGATTTATTATTTTTGCAGATGAAATGAAACGGTATCGTGGGGTCCAATGAAACTTACTAATGTTTATTTAGCTAAAAATTTGTTTTGCTTTATTTTACTTACTTTCCTTAAATTTAGTTTTTTTAATTAATATATATACCGCATCCTCCATATCATGCACTTTTGGATGTTCTCCGTACTTTCAATACAGCTGGTGTTTCTTCCTGTGTTGTATCGCTCATTGCCGTGTGGTGGTATCCATAAAATATGGTTAATGGACTTTTGTTCTGGAATGTATTTTAACACTATTACTTTTCCTTCAAAATAATTAAACTATGAACTTACCGACGAAATATGTACATCCTGACGTATTGCGATGTCAAAAAAAGTCCTCTCATCAAGCGGGATGTTTTGATTGAGCCACACGAAGCTGCGAATAAAGTTTTCCCCTCACATAGATCGTCTTCTTCTTGAGCTGGAGAAAAAATTTCATCGAGCGAAATTAAATAAAATAAATCCTGCTATTTCCGCATTTATGGATTCTGGAATAAAAATAATGAAAATATTTCATTGCATTGCAGATCAAAATAAACTACTTACCAGTATTTTGGATTGAGCTTTGAAAATGAACAATGATTAATTTACGAACGAATAATCTTCATTTTAGAATCGATATTATTTAAATGGTTTAAATTTGATAAAAGTTATTGGATCTTCTTATGCATTTTACTACGGGTGACTGCCTTATAAAATTTATTGGATCTTTTAGTAGTTTCAGACGGATTTTTATCAACCAAAACCAAGTGCTATAATTTATTGGATTTTCTTTTACTTTTCATTAGAAATGCTATTATCTTTTATCAAGACCCTAATTTATAGAAGTTATTGGATTGACCCGATATATTATATAGCCCGATTTTGTTCAGTGTAGGTAGAAAAAAGTCAAAAACAGTATAAAATCAAAATAAATAACTCACCATCAGCACCAGCATTTACACTTTCTTGTTCAATTCCTGGAAAAACCCGAAAAAATGTAACGATATTGCGAATTTAACTGGTTATTACAAAAAAATCCATCCACAATTTTAATCTGATACAATTTTTTTCTTAAAATAAATATCAACAAACATCTACACGCTGCGACATCGTTTGTTTATTTCTGCTCAAAACGGTAGAATTTTTTCAGTGGATGTTTGCTCTCGCCCCTTTCTAGTGAGCAAATTTGGTGATTTTGTCGGTCCCGACGGCATCGGCCCTATTTTGCTCACCTTCATACTAACCCCCGGTGCGGTATGGAAGTGGATAAACTCGTGAGCATTTTCACTTTGCTCGCGATTGCTGCGGATGCCCTTATACATCACAACACTTATTCAATTTTTATCTTAATATAATGTAATTAAGTTATTATTTAATGATAACAGAATGATAAAGACATAGTTTCTCACAATGTGAGATAGTTTTACAAAGTTGGAAAAGGTAGGCGTTGACCAAATGGCATCGCACGTTTTTTTTCGGGTCCGCGAAAATTTTTAATAGATTCATAGTTTTTGGTAATAATTTTGCGAAGAAATGTGTTCAAATGTTATTCTCAAGAAGCTGGATGTGTATAGAAGTTATTATTGTCAGGAACGGCTCAAACGGTCTCGTGATTTTGAATAAATTGCTGCAAAAATAAGCTTTGAACGAGTGTGTTGGTTTGTGTCAGAAAATTTTGTGATTATCTAAAGGTTTTGTTGGTTGACTAATGTTTTTGCTTTTTTTTGTGATTGGCGTTTAATGATTGGATTTATGACTAAAATAAGAAAAATGTCAATTTAAAATACAAAATTGGTGTCGTCATTGAGGTGTTGGAATAACGGTTGTTTCATGGTGGTGTGGAAAAGTTTGTTTTTCGATTCGAGTGATAACCATAACGATAGTTGTCTTAAGTTCAAGGCATGCTTTGGCTAAAAAGATAGACTTTTGCTTTCTCGTTGGATTGCCGAAAAACAGCTGAAGCCTTTTAAGGGCTTGAAGATAAGTATCCTTTCAATCAAAAATGTATTAAATTGATTCTAAAGTAAAATAGCTTAACTCTATAAGAGGGGATTAGTGGGGGGTTGGACAGGACATCGAGCGATCCGAAAACTGATATACAATGGATTGTGGGTTCAAGCCAGCCGGAGTATCTCGGCAATTTTAGAATCATGACTAGGTTACCTATGTGCCTTTTCAGAATTCTTTATTTGTTTCGAACAGTTGAAAGTGAGTAAGATGAGTCAAACCTGTCCCAAGCCAGTGGTAACGGACCCCTTGGTAGTGCTGCAATTATTGTTGATGAGTTAAGCATGAACAATAATTGAATGTACGATTGAGACTTCCCGTACCGCCTCGGGTCGAAAGACCTATCAGCCACTGGTGGGTCTAACATACATACATACATACATACATGTGAGATAGTTTTACAAAGTTTTTGATTCTCATAGAAAATATAAGAAAAAACCGAACAATAGATGTCACATATTTCACATTTTTCGATGCCGTAAAAAACTTTACCCAGTATGACGGATTGGCTTAATGATATCACCTACGAACTTTATATTGCTTTTATTATCTTATACAAACACTGCTGGTGTAAAAATATTTTTCTGAAAAACACCAAATTTTGTCAAATAAATATTTTT
Organism: Uranotaenia lowii; assembly: GCF_029784155.1. Taxonomy (NCBI): domain Eukaryota; kingdom Metazoa; phylum Arthropoda; class Insecta; order Diptera; family Culicidae; genus Uranotaenia; species Uranotaenia lowii. Next base: position 128,007,665 of record NC_073692.1, read on the forward strand.
ACAATTCAGTTACCTGTTTCAGCTAAAATGAATCAAAATGCAAATCAAAGACTCACCTTTTAAAACTCGTTTTCATATGCTGGAATATGAATGTTTTGCATCACGCGTTAGTTAATTTCAAAATTTCATCCATCCAATCATACATTTTTATGATTTCAGCTAGTAGTATTTATAGTAGTATTTTTTAACCCTTAATGTATGCCGAACCCTTAGGCTTTTTCTTTTAAAACATTTTGAACAGCAAAAATGTAAAATTTAATTCTAACAAACCCAAAAATAGTGCAATAGGTGCATTATGCGTTAAGACATCACAAGCATATTAAAAACTATGAATTTTCAAACGTTTTCATTAAAAACTAAGTTTGTTGCAGCTTATACTTTTTTTCTTAGTACATATGGTGAAAATCAGATGTTTTTGTAAATTTCAAAACAACTGGTGAAACCCTAGGTCAGGAAAATAGAAATGCAAATGCTGCAGCATTTCGTACTTTTTGGCAAGAAACTGAGCTTGTTTTGAAAGAAGTTGTAATCGTTTAAAATAAAATTTCGTGCAGGAATTAAACAAAATCAACAAAGCAATTGTTTTATAGATAAGGCATGCTCAGTTAGGTAAAATTTTTGAACCTCATCAAAGCAAAATTCTCTTAAAGACTTAAAAAAAATTAATATTGATCATTCTAATGAAAAAAAAAATTGTTACCTGGTCACTGGTCGGTGATTTAATCAGACCAATTTGACGTTTGAGCGCTTTTTTCTGTTTTCCAGCCTTGGGTGAAACCAAACATTTTTCTGAATATTTCCGTCAATTTGATGTCCCATCAACTTTAAAACTTTCTATGTACAAGCGGTACGATTATCTATGGACATTAAGTTTTTGGGAGCCATTGAAGTTGAAAAGTGTTACATTTGACGGTATTTAACCCTTCGTTCCATAAAGTAGCAAATTTGCAACACCTCATGTATAAAAAAAAATGAAAAATCGTATTTTAATTTAATTTTTTCTTGTTGTACACATTATTTCCAACTGTTGAAAATGATTTTTAAGGGGAAATAAAAAATCATGAAATATAGGGTTAATATAAGAGTTTGACACAAAATTTTCAAAAGATTTGGAAGTAATAGTCCAGGGCATTTTAAGCGTTCAAGCGTTCTTAAAAGACTTGTATACCATATGCTTATGGAAGATTTAAGTGTTTAAATTTTGGCTTGGGTACAGAAGAGAAACTGAAGAAATGAGAACCTTGAGGATTATTAAAATTTCTGATAGCGCTTTCGAAATATCACAGAACGAATATCTCAAGTTCCTGCTGTAGGAATGATCGTACCCGAGTACGTGAAACATTTTAAGCCTAACCACACGTTTGAGTCCAGATCAGGGCTAAACCACGCCATAAGACCGCTTCGCTCTTTATTAGTGGTGTCATACGAGGCTCAAGACCTTCCTTCAAGAGTTTGTCCTCTCTCCTGATCCTTATCAGATCGCTCGTGATCTGCGAAATTTCATTGTTTATAGTTCGCCATAAAAGTCCGTCGCGACACATTTCAGTAACAACATTCTGGGCGTTCAAGTTTAGAAGTTTCCTACGCCTTGATATGAAACTGGGGCAGACAAAAATCGCATGTTCTGCCCATTCCTGCATATCTACGCATTCCAGACAATACGGCGAGCGGATGAGCTCAAACCGATGAAGGTCAGGTAAAAGTTGACCTTTGCCATACTTCCGATTTATCCAATCTAAGTAAAAGCCGTGGGATGAGCATATGCCTCCATCTTGCGTTGTTCGATGCGTCCCATTGCTCCTGCCACTCGAGCATTTACTCAGCTCGTTGAGCCTTGCGCACTCCTCTAAATTCTCTAGTCACGTAACACCCTTAACACGTTCTCGGAGCGAGAAAGTTAAGAGGGGGAATCCTAGATTTGAAACTTTTGGCAAAACTGAGCGACTTACTTGAGTAAGAGAGCGTCACACGTTTTTGAAGTGACGGGGCCCTCAGGAAATACACCCGTCACACGAATATGGGTCCCATGGCGACGAACGTGTTAATCCTTTGCCAGAGTAATGTCGGTGTGAAACATACTCGCGATTATAAAAGCTGCATTTGCTGAGATGGTTTTGTATGCACAACAAACTCCCATGAGTATCTGCTGATGAGTACTCCATAATTTCGATCTTTTACGCTCTACCTCTAGGGAGTTCCAGGCCGCTCCTCCGAATCGTAGTTTTGATAGTACAACGCTCGCAAGGAGACGCCTCTTGCTACTCTGAAACATGACAGTTCGGCGTAATCCCCGCTAATGAGTCAATGACTTTCAACGCCCTGTCACAGCAGTATTTGGCATGCGCACCAAAACTTAAACGATTGTCGACCATTACTCCAAGGTATTTCACACAGCAAATTTTTTTTTTTGCTGGAAACCAGCAAAATTCTGCTGGTTTTTGTCCCGCTGACTTTCCAGCAAAATTCCCAGCAATTTCAATTGCTGAAAAAAACAGCAAACGTTAATGCTGGTTTCCAGCAATTCAAATTGCTGGAAAATCAGCAATCCAGATTGCTGAAAACCAGCTATTTCTTTCAACACAACCGGCAGTATTTAGTATGAAATTTCTATTTCAATTCAAAATTAAAGTTTAATATTGGCTGTGCATATAATAAGCAATAAAAACAATTATTTTCTCCCATTTTCAATAAGGGATTAATTTATTTTCCAAAAAAACTTTTTTTTACAACTTTCTAACACCGGCTCTGGGGTGGCCGCTTTGTGCCAAAATGTTGATCATCCGCCACCTGTAAAAATAGTTTTGATTAGTATCTTCTATGGAATATCTACCTGTACAATAAAAACTTACCCTTGACTTGATGCCTGGTTGCTAGAATATAGAGGAAAATAAAATTTAACCTAAATTCGTAAAATAGAATCTCACCTTACTTCAGCGTACGAAACAAAAACAAACTCCAAATTGACAACTCGATTGCTGATTTTCCAGCAAACTAGATCAATTGCTGGAAAGTCCAGCAATTTGAAAACCGATTGCTGATTTTTCAGCAAAAATGACAAGCACATAACCGAATGCTGAAAAATCCAGCAATTCGAAAACCGATTGCTGGTTTCCAGCAAAAATTTGGATTGCTGAACGTTTCCAGCAATTTTTTTTGCTGGAAATCGAGGCAAAAATTTACAGTGCAGCTGCTCTTTCAAAGAAGTGGTGTGTCCTCCAACAGTACTCTCCATATGCGGCACAACTATTTTGTTGGTCGCGAGTAATTCTTCGGTTTTATGGTAGGCTATTTGAAGCTTGACTTCTTCCATCCACGATTTTCTCAAGTTATCTGCTTTGCCGATAACATTGATATAGTCGGCAGATCATCTGCGGCGGTGGAGGAGATCTACCGCAAACTGAAACGCGAAGCAGGAAGGATTGGGTTGATGATTAATACGTCCAAGACGAAGTACATGCTGGCCTGCGGATCCGAGACCGACCGAACCCGCTTGTCCAGTAATAACAAGGTCACGATCGACGGCGACGAGCTGGAGATAGTCGAAGACTTTGTCTATCTCGGCTCACTGGTGACCGCAGACAATGACACCAGCCGTGAGATCCGGAGGCGAATTATCAACGGAAGTCGTGCCTACTATTGACTCCACAAGAAACTGCGGTCGAGCAGACTTAGCCCTCGCACGAAGTGTAACCTGTATATGACGCTCATTAGACCGGTTGTTTTCTACGGGCACGAGACATGTATATTGCTCGAGGAGAACCTGCGTACACTCGGGGTATTCGAGCGACGAGTGTTAAGAACCATCTTTGGCGGCGTACAGGAGAACGGATTGTGGAGGCGAAGGATGAACCACGAGCTCGCGCGACTCTACGGCGAACCCAGTATCCAGAAGGTGGTGAAGGCTGGCCGGATACGCTGGGCGGGACATGTTGCGGACATGTGCCGGACGACTGTCCTGCAAAACAGGTGTTTGCTACGAATCCGGTAGGAACAAGACGAGCGGGGGCGCAACGAGCGAGGTGGTTAGACCAAATGGAGCGTGATCTGGTGAACGTGGGGTGCCCGAAATATTGGAGAACGATTGCCATGGACCGAGTGAATTTTATGAATTATGTTTGTCAAGTTATGTCGTGAGACGGGATACTATGAAAATAAATAAAAATTCTTCCATCCAGATGCCAACCCTTTCTACAGACGACACCGTTGAAAGGTCTTCCATCTCTTCGATTGTTTTGCTGGTGATCATAAGCACGATATCGTCTGTGTAGTGTATAAGTCCCGGTCGATAAACAAAAAAGCGACATCCCTATTGGAGGTTCCTAGATGAAATGAGAAATATGGGAAGTAAAACGAAAACTCGAGAGAAGAACGAGAGAGAGTGTCTGTTTCAGCGCCGACCGATTGAAGCTATCGGTGGATGGCATGTTTGATTGACTGAGTCAGTGATACGAATACACTTGCGGGGTTGATGTGTCCCTTCTTCTAGCTCCGAAGAAAATTATGGAACATTTTAGAGAAATTCTCGGCGGAGGACACGACAGTTGCCTATAGCTACCATGAAACTGGAAGGATTGCCAGTGTTGATCTCCATCGACTTGGTCTTTCCGACATTGACTTTGAGTCCTGTTGCCTTGGAGCTTTCGGTGAAGTCGTCGAGTTTGCTCTGCATATTTGGTCAGCCTGATCAAGGTCGTTCAGTTGTTCCATTGTGTAGGGATTCCACGACAATCCTCGGTTCGGTGCACAGTCAACATCTCATCCATTACGATGAGAAAAAATAGCGGTGATAAGATATAAACTTTTCTCACTCCAGCAGTTACCGGGATTGGTTCGGACAAGACATCGTCGTGCAAGACCTTGCACGAAAATTGCCTCGTATTGTGCTTCGATGAAATATTTTAGTTTTTCTGGGACTTCTCGTCGCTGTAGAGCCCCCAGGATGTTTTCATGGTTAAGTCGGTCGAATGCTTTTCGAAATCAACGAACACCAACAGGAGAGAGTCCTGCAGTTCGTTGATTTGTTCCAGTATGATTCGTAGCGTTGTGATGTGGTCCACACATGATCGTCGAGATCGGAATCCAGCTTGTTGCCGTCGGAGTGTAGCGTCTATTTTCTCCTGGATCCTGTTCAGAATCACTTTGCAGAGTACTTTGAGGGTTGTACAGATCAACGTTATGCCTCGCCAGTTACCGCACTCTGTTAGGTCTCCTTTCTTCGGGACCTTTACGAGGATACCCTGCATCCAGTCGGCCGGGAATGTTGCAGTATCCCAGATGTCAGCGAAAAGACGGTGCAACATTTGTGCTGACAGGGCAGGGTCGGCTTTCAGCATTTCAGCAGGGATGCAATCGATCCCAGGTGCTTTGTTGGATGTCATGTTTTTGATTGCCGCTTCTATTTCAGCCAGCGAGGGCTTTTCCAAGTTGACGCCATTTATGCGACTTACTGTTGGCGCTTCGAGCTGCGGGTTCTGTTGGCCATCGCTATTCGTGACTCGGAAGAGTTGTTCGAAGTGCTGATCTGTTCGATCGGTCAATAACTGACCTGCTCGGTCTTTCAGCGGCGAGAAATGTCATAAAGTAATCGGATATCTCCATTGGCGGCGGCTCTTTCTCCCTTTTTGGCTAGGGAGTTTGTCCAAGCTCTCTTGTCGCGTCTACAAGCTCGTTTAAATGCCTTTTCCAGCTCCGCATAACGTAAACGGGTGGCTGCTTTGGCTGACCCGGTACATGCCCGCTCAACTCCGACTTTCGCCTTTCTCCAATCATCGATCATCCTTCAGGTTTCATCCGACATCCATTCACTTCGTCTTCCACAAACTTTATCGAGAGTACCATGGCTCATCGTGACAAAGGCATTCTTGATACCACACCACTGTTCTTCGACTGTTCCGTCTGTCGGCAGCTCCGAGGCTCGGGATTCTAGCTGTTCAACGTATGCCCTTTTCACCTCTGGATTCTCCAACCGGCGGACGTCGTATCGACACCCGACTTTCTCCTCGCGCCGTTGGACACGACAATGGCGCGGCGGCTCTCAACGGGCCGGTACGTATCGACATGCTTGGCATCGCTCCTCAGATTTGCCCGTTCAGAGTAAGAGCGTGTATTTTTTTCGCTGTGCTCTTCCCAAACGGAGAATCTTTAAAAATGCTCCGTTACCTCCAGAGCGACCAAGCGTCCACCCAAGTGTGGGCAAGAGAAGCAAGCAAACTGATGAAGTGCGTTCTCGGTGCAGATAAATTCGTTCGCACTCGGGCGAAAGAGAAGCTTTACAGAAAACTCGGGTTGTCTTCATCGGTTGCGTCTGGATCGATGTTTGGAAGTGCGTCAGAATTTACAATGCAGAACATAAATCTAACGAAACTAAATTAATAACGCCAAAGGTAGTTAAGATAGAGTGCTGGTGTTTCCGACAACATTGCTCTGTATAATAAAGCGCATATTTTGATATGAAATATAAAGTTTAGAAGTCCACCAATAGCGAGATATAAATCATAACTTTCTTGTTTAGCATTTTAGAGCTTAAGTTTCTTCTACAAAGTTATTTATCTCAACAAAATACACAACTTTGCTTAACATATAAAAGTTCTACAATCTTAACCCAAGGAGATACGGTTGAAATAAAAAAAAATACTTGATAAATGCACTACAAAAGTTATTGTTATTATCGCGCTATTTTTAAATCTCTCGCCTTTAAATTTTATATCAAAATATGCAAATTAACAACTTTGCCCAAAACACCTATCTTTTCATTCCTAAGCGAGTTCCTCTAGATTGATGTTCTGCACCAGGACAAATGATTAGCTACGATAGCTTTCTTCGGTCGAAAAATATCAAAAGCGTAGCGGTTAAGGAAGATAAATCCTAAATTTTACTATTTGTGAAAGTTTTGAAGTTTTATTACTTAAATTTGTCCCAGATTCTTGCGTAATGTTCACGGTTTGTTTAAAAGGCAAAGATTTTTGGATAATTTTAGTAAATGTTACTTTTCGAATTGCTGCTTTTGTAAATTAATGCTTCCCACGTACGATATCAAAAGCACATAAACCTAAGTATACAGCAATTTGCGGATGCCCGGATATTGTGGAAAAACTACTTGGATTTTGCCCAGTTTCATCCACATTATTTGGAAAATGAAACAAGAAAATCGAATTCAGTTTAAAATTGTTTGTCAAAAATTGGATTTGTGAAATTATATTTCATCAAACATCAAACCAAAACTTTCCTTCGTATGCTTTAAACATAAATTTGACACTGCTGATGTGTTGCGACAAAAAAAATGTAAGTCGTTTTTCTTCACTAGATGAATGTCTGGAATTTCCTCAGATTTGGCCGGATATTGCTCGGTTTATGGAATGGAGAATTTCAGATTATTTACCCGGTTTTCACCATGTTTTTCAAATAATTTGCCAGGAAGTGCCCGGCCCGGCTACGTACAAAAATAGTTCATACATAAACCTACATTGGACCTCTTCAACTGATGCACTGTTCCGCACTGCATAACGGTTTTTTTGAAGAAAACATTCCTGCATTGAAATCTTTCTGGCTTGATACACTGAGCGACACAGCAGCGTCGCTAGAGCACAATTTTCTAGCCAGCTCCTTCTCTTTTCTTTAGAGCTAGCGACGTCCACCCGACCGTCAGAGCAACCGCAATCGGGCGCACTCGACAAAAAGATAAGTGAACGTTGATCGGCTGAGCAGTGCACTCGGAAACCGAAATAATAAAAGTGTAATTCGTTCTCTGCTCTGTTCTGTTTGCGAGGTGTTGGACAAGCATGCGTATCGAAATGGTGAAAGAAGTGATAAGGCGCAGCTCGTTGTTTCGCGTCTTGAGTGCATGTTTTCGGACACTGTGCATATTTGCTGGCAGAAAAAGCGATTCGTCAGCAGTGAGTTTTTGGCGGCCATGATGTTTTAAACTTTCTTCGTAGCGGAGGCGAGAAATAGTTTAGATGATAGGGACTTGGTGCTCGGCCTGGACAGCTCGCCTAACCGTTAGCGGTCAATGCTATTTTTTTTCATTTATTCGTTGCTGCTGAAGGATTAGTGAGGCTTGAAGCTGAAGTGGCTATTTGTTGGATATATTCACAGCTTGAGTGAGGAGAAGTGTTATAAAATGTGCTGCTGGTTGAGTACAAGTATGGTGATACGATGAGTGAAGAACACTTGTGTTACGATTGAGTGTTGTTACTAGAATGTCGTTTATTGATAAATTTAGAATCGACGGCACCTTAACTCTACACAACATCGTTCTTAGTCTACTCAACTAGGAGGCGCTTGGAGTTGCCAAACTTTTGCAATTAACCAATCAGCAGTCGGTTTCTGGTGAGAGAAAACGACGCGGCATAACTAAGAAAGAGAGAGAGACGCGCCTGTCCAATCGATGCGCTTGACAACTATCGAGCATATCGATGCATGTGCAAGCCATATTGGCTGGCGGTTAGCGCCCTGTGTGGCAACGATGGAATCGTGTAAGCTGGCTAGGCAAGGATCAGATTACCTCGAGTTTAATGATTTATACCGTATTTGTTTATGCCGAGTGTTGCACTAGTGTTGCACTGGTGCACCACTAGGTGCTGTCAAACTGTTTGTTTATTCGGACGGTGTTGCACTGGTTTTGACCTGTCGGAGTTCTGCTGACGGACGGTGGCCCACCGATAATTTTGCCAGTGTTGCGAGAGAGCGTGTGAGTGAGCGAGGTAGCAATACACTGGCGAGGATTTGTGTTTGTTTTTATCGGGTACGGTGGAACACTCCACGAGTGGAGAAAACAAATACAGTATTAGTTGACGACGACATGAGTCGTCGCTCTTTGCAATTTGGAAATTCTTTTAGGTGACGACGACGGGGGTCGTCGTTCTTTGTTCTGTGAGAATAAGACGTATGCAATAAATTTAGTTTGGAGTGGAAATTAACACTTGTGCTGTTCAGCAATGTGTTGTGATTTCCACTCAGCTAAAAATTCTACAAGGCGACGTTTTCAGAAATGTGAGAACGTCTGGTTTCTGGATGATTTGGTTCTACTGAGACGTGAATGTTTTATGTCATTATTACTCGAGACAATTAATAATTTTGAATGTTAGATTTAATATACTACAGAAGACTACGGATGAAAAGACAAATACATAGATGTTCCGACGCTTTTGTGTCTCCGTCGTTGTAGTTGTGAGAAGTAATCCTTAGGTGAGAGGATGCAATAAATTTACCCGGTTGTTTGAATTTGTGCGAGAGGACGCAAATCAGAGCTGAACTGTATGATTCGTGCGAGAGGACACGGATAGGCTGTTTAGATTTGTGCGAGAGGACGCAAATCAAAGATGATGTGTATGATTCGTGCGAGAGGACACGAATAATCTGTTTAGATTTGTGCGAGAGGACGCAAATCACAGCTGAAAGACGAGATTCGTGAGAAGGACACGATTGTTGTTTGTTTAGATTCATGCGGGTGGACATGAATTAATTTTTGACTGTAGCCATTTAACCCATTCTGAAGTTTTAATGCTATAATTGTAGACGATAATTTGATCAGTAAGCAGCCAGCGGTAACCGTAAACATGACCGCTAGATGTTAGTAATGAGAGCCTTGCTTTTGGATTTAAAGTTATGCTTTATGAATTTAAATTTGAAACAGCAAAAGCGCAAAGAAAAACCGACACATTTGTTATTTTCATCACACAGCAAAGGAAATCCGAAACGGATACTGTCTATCAATAGAGTAGAGATATGGGAGGTTGTAGTGTATAAGTCCCGGTCGATAAATAAAAAAGCGACATCCCTATTGGAGGTTCCTAGATGAAATGAGAAATATGGGAAGTAAAACGTAAACTCGAGAGAAGAACGAGAGAGAGTGTCTGTTTCAGCGCCGACCGATTGAAGCTATCGGTGGATGGCATGTTTGATTGACTGAGTCAGTGATACGAATACACTTGCGGGGTTGACGTGTCCCTTCTTCTAGCTCCGAAGAAAATTATGGAACATTTTAGAGAAATTCTCGGCGGAGGACACGACAGTCTGCAAATCCGATTAACTGCGCGCCTACTGGGCTGGTAGTTTCAACGTAAAATACCTCGTTGGCATGGCATTCCAAAGAACAGGTCCGAATATGAAACCCTGTGGAACACCCGCTGTTAGGGCAGTAGATCATAATACGGTTTCATTTTCGTAGATCAAGACACAATTGTCAAAAAAGCTTCCAATTATCCTACAGAGGATATTGGGAACACGCGTCCTGTGAAGCGTTTGTTGAAGGCATTTTTAACGTCTATCGTCACAATGGCGCAATGACGAAAACCTGTCCTTTTCTTTTGGCATGCGCGTTTCGTGTGCTTTGTCACCATTAGGAAGCGTCAACTGTGGATCTCCCTTTCCGAAAACCGAACTGTCTGTTCGACAGTCTACTTTCCCCACCTTTCCCCTTCTGTGCAGACATTTGGTCTGTTAAATATTATCCCTTCTAGTAATTTACCGAGGGTATCCAACAGACAATGGGTCTGTACAATGGTGGATGTCCTGGGGTTTTCCCGGTTTCGGTAGTAGCACCAGCTTCGCAGTTTTCTACAGGTTGGGGAAAGATCCCTCGTCGAGACACTTTTGTAACTCCACTTTGAAAGTATCCGGAATGGTCTGTACCGCCACTTTCATCACTGAATTCCCTTTGCTTGCCCCAATAGGTCGCTTGAGTGCATCCCTGGTTGCTCGGTAAACGGCACTCGGCGTTTCTCTATCTGCATCGTTTCTCGCTCGTTGAGCTCGCTACCTGACTTTGAAGGAGCTTACACGCAGCTCGACAATTTCTGTAGTCTACCAGTAAACAGGTCGTCGCCACCACTTGGGTACACTTCTCTTAGGCATAGTCATGTCGCGCACCGCAGCTATCATTTTCGTAAGCTGTTCAGCATGTTGCACTTTTGTCTTCCATCTCCGCTTGGAACCGATGTTGCCATATATTTATGCAGTTTAGGACAAGTATACTGCAGAATTTTAAATGAAAAACTTACTAACTTAGTATGACTTTAGTTTCTAAGGGTTTCTAATTAAGTTCTTGTTTCTTAATCATGTCATATCTATTTACAGTAGCACTTTTTAAAAATAACTTGTATTTTGCCTGTTCGGGCGAGGCTAATTTCATCACCATTTATTTCTCTCTGTCGTCGAACTCGAAATCTTAATGATGGCAGCCATAACAGTAAAACTGGAACAAGTTTTTTCTCTCCGGACCACAAACACTTGAAATGCAAGTCCTTTCGGGTTGAGTGGAGAAACCATCAACCATGGCTCGTAAGCGGATCGAAAATTTGCCTCCTTCACATTTTCCGAAATGCATATGGGAAACGTTACTTTTCATTGCTCCTCGCAAACTCGACAAGACGGCCAAACATGGTTAGTCACTTTTGGCCGGCGAATTGGACCCAGACCGAAATCAGCATAACTATGTTTTTGTTAAACAGAAGCACCCCCACCAGAAGAAAATAACCATTCGAACGGTAGAAGTTGGGGCTTCTATAGATACTACACAGTTCGTTTCAGTTCCGTCGCAATGTTTGATAGGTGCAAACAGTTTTTCCTCGTCCCTGCATGTTAAGCTGAGTTGGAACATTTGGGTGATTCCTTTGTTTCGGGGAATTGTTTCATCAGCGAGGGAAGTTCTGTCTCTAAATGGAAGTTTCCCGCCAGAAAATCGTATACGCGAAAGCAGCGCAGCGGCGATGAAGACACCCTCTTGGTCGCATTCGTGGCTTTTCGGGCAGAATCTCCTTCTACTAACTATATCCAAACATCACATGCAGCAAGCAATGTGGATGCACCGGTTTGAAATGAAAAACAGCATCCGGTCGTTTGCAGCGCTGATGACCATGAATATTTACTTTGGAATGTTTTAATTGATGCACATTGTAGAGGTGCTGGCTTGCCAATGAATTTCAATTTGGTGCTCTAGATTAAGTCCTCATGTATTCAATTGTTTGAAAGAAACTTTGGCAGTGCAAAAAACAACATTCTGAGGGCTTTGACATGAAGCTTCAAGCTAATCATAAATATTTATGAAAGGTTTCTTTCTAGTGTTTAAATTTTTCATCAGTTATTGTCTAAATTAAACCACATTAAACAATTTAATTGCAAAAAGGAATAGTTAAGCATACTTGTTCTGCTTTTCCCCGTTTCTGTCCATAGAAAAAACTCATTTTATCAATTGGGCGAAGCTATGACGTGTTGGAGGCAGGGTTGCCAACATATATTTTCAAAAATCAGGGAACTGGTGCAATAAAAATCAGGCTACATAAGTAACGGAAATTCCTCTAAAAGTGATGACCTTTTTTTTTTTTTTTGGTCATCACTCTACATTTTTACAGTGTTGTGGGCCTACTTTGTTGCAAAATAATACTGAATCAAAGCCGAAAGATTCCTCTTTTCATTCCCTTTTTAAGATATGCATTAATGGGAATCTTTCGATTGGTTTCATTCAGCCACATTTTCGCTTTTTAACTTCAGCAATGGTACCTAATTTAGTTCCTTTCTACCCATTTTTCATCAGATTCGCGAAAATCAGGCAAAATCAGGCATTTTTTGAAAAATCAGGGAAATTCAATGGCTTTTCAGGTTGTCAGGCAGAGCCTCGAAAAATCAGGCAATCCCTGAAAAATCAGGCATATTGGCATCTCTGGTTGGAGGTGTTAAGTTCGAGGCCAAGACGATTGAGGATGAAATAACAAAAAAATTCCTCGTGAGAAAAACCAAAAATTAAGATTCAGAATTCAGATTCAGATTTCAGAGTCAGAATTCAGATTCAGAATTCAGATTCAGAATTCAGATTCAGAATTCAGATTCAGAATTCAGATTCAGAATTCAGATTCAGAATTCAGATTCAGAATTCAGATTCAGAATTCAGATTCAGAATTCAGATTCAGAATTCAGATTCAGAATTCAGATTCAGAATTCAGATTCAGAATTCAGATTCAGAATTCAGATTCAGAATTCAGATTCAGAATTCAGATTCAGAATTCAGATTCAGAATTCAGATTCAGAATTCAGATTCAGAATTCAGATTCAGAATTCAGATTCAGAATTCAGATTCAGAATTCAGATTCAGAATTCAGATTCAGAATTCAGATTCAGAATTCAGATTTAGAATTCAGATTCAGAATTCAGATTCAGAATTCAGATTCAGAATTCAGATTCGGAATTCAGATTCAGAATTCAGATTCAGAATTCAGATTCAGAATTCAGTTTCAGAATTCAGATTCAGAATTCAGATTAAGAATTCAGAATTCAGATTCAGAATTCAGATTCAGAATTCAGATTCAGAATTCAGTTTCAGAATTCAGATTCAGAATTCAGATTAAGAATTCAGAATTCAGAATTCAGATTCAGAATTCAGATTCAGAATTCAGAATTCAGACTTTAGATTCAGATTCAGAATTCAGAATTCAGAATTCAGAATTCAGAATTCAGATTCAGAATTCAGATTCAGAATTCAGATTCAGAATTCAGATTCAGAATTCAGATTCAGAATTCAGATTCAGAATTCAGATTCAGAATTCAGATTCAGAATTCAGATTCAGAATTCAGATTCAGAATTCAGATTCAGAATTCAGATTCAGAATTCAGATTCAGAATTCAGATTCAGAATTCAGATTCGGAATTCAGATTCAGAATTCAGATTCAGAATTCAGATTCAGAATTCAGATTCAGAATTCAGATTCAGAATTCAGATTCAGAATTCAGATTCAGAATTCAGATTCAGAATTCAGATTCAGAATTCAGATTCAGAATTCAGATTCAGAATTCAGATTCAGAATTCAGATTCAGAATTCAGATTCAGAATTCAGATTCAGAATTCAGATTCAGAATTCAGATTCAGAATTCAGATTCAGAATTCAGATTCAGAATTCAGATTCAGAATTCAGATTCAGAATTCAGATTCAGAATTCAGATTCAGAATTCAGATTCAGAATTCGGATTCAGAATTCAGATTCAGAATTCAGATTCAGAATTCAGATTCAGAATTCAGATTCAGAATTCAGATTCAGAATTCAGATTCAGAATTCAGATTCAGAATACAGATTCAGAATACAGATTCATTAATTAAGATTAATCACCGTGATTTATGTTTTGAAATTAATTTTTACGGCCTTATCGGTGAAAGTTATGTTCTCATAGTGAGAACATTTCAAGAATTGAAAATTATAGATGGATAGAAGAAGATTAGAAGAAAATTATAGGTGTTGAAATGAGCGGGTAGAATTTTTTAAGAAGCATTTTCACCACATACTTAACTTTTGTTCAATCACGGATCAACTATTTTGAAATGTTAGAATCGGACAGGGTTGAGTCTAACACAACACAATAGTTGATCTTGCGTGGTTCGCACCGCGAAACTTGCAGTGCGAACGAACAAAAGGAAAGCATGTGGTCGCTCTGAAAAGCTCCCGTAAACAGTAAATCTTTCACCGATAAGGCCGTAAAAATTAATTTCAAAAAAGAATACAGATTCAGAATTCAGATTCAGAATTCAGATTCAGAATTCAGATTCAGAATTCAGAATTCAGAATTCAGATTCAGAATTCAGATTCAGAATTCAGATTCAGAATTCAGAAGTTTTCTTTAAACCTCATGCTTCCACGTGTTCTTGGGACGTTTCCCCCCTACCTGTATTTAAATATGATTCACGAAGCATAGCATACAAGTGCCTTATGGCGTGACGCATCAGCTTGTATTCAATTGAGTAAGCTATAAAAGCAATGCCATAAAACAACATGCTCGTTTTTATGGTTTTCTTTCGTTGCTTTCTGTGGCCCGTTCTAACGATAAATTGGCTCACGTTCGACCTTTCACTAACCCCAACAAAAGTCCACATGGTTTCTATCATCTGTACACAGCTCGTCCTATCAGTGTTGGTTGAATGACGGCATCGCCTCGATAGGTGTTAGTGCGTGCGGACTTCGAGTGCGAGATTTTGGCTAGCTGTCAAATAATTATCGAAAAAATTTTCATTCCTTATGATCTGTCGTTGTCGTGTCGTTCCTGTGCCGTCGCGTTAGTGAACTTGCGGATAATTCCAGTCAGTGTCAGTTTTTCTGGTTGTGTCATCATTCGGGCGGCCGTTCGAACGGATTACAGCAGCGGAATCTGCCAGCCAGGTGTTTCGGATTGTGGGCAGGCAGGAAGTGCGTGCAGTGGTTGTCCGATAGCCCGTGTGAGTGAATATTTACCTTCACCAAAAGGTTTTGGTTCCGTCCGAGCGAGAGTTGTTTCGGATTTGGTGCCTGGGTGCTAACGCAAGGGGGAAGGAATTTCCTTAGAAGGACTTATTGAGGGCTCCTTGGATTGTTTCTTTTTGGCAATATCAGCATGAATCACGACGATCGTGATCGATGAGTCAAGGTTTAGTTTTGCTGTTCTGAGAACGAGATTTTTGTAGTGCAACGCTTAGCAAAAATTCAGGTTTGTGAATGTTCGGTCCCCATCCTGGGGGAGTTGATCAATAATTGGAACTCATTCAACAAACTCTGGTTGCATGATAGTTTTTTTTTGCCAGAGGTTGGCTGAAGGCTGAAAATAAATAAGCTTATCCTCTGACAGAAACAGTGCTCGGTTACGTTTGACGCATGGCGTTAAATTTTTTATATGAGTTGTTCAAGTTTTATGATATCTTGGATACGCGACTATCCGACCACGGATGACTGCAATGGCTCCGCAATACTGTGCTCAGTCTTATCGAAAAACAAATGCTGCAGATATAATAAGCTTTGACAGGCAGTTCCTGTATCTTGGGCAGTGATAAGGAACAACCAGAAGAGCTATTATCATTGAGACGAACCATTCGCCGTACCAACAATGGTGTAGCGCTTACGAAACCTTGAAAAAGTTACATGTTAGTCCCCGAGTGAATTGTTATCTTCAAAACCTGAGCAGGCCATTATTTGGTGTAGTGTTCTTGGGGTGATAGTAGGCGAATAAGTCCAATAGGCCCATTAGTAATCGAGAGTGCCGTTGAACTGGGTCGGTCGAAGTGTGCCGTGACATATTGTGCGCGATATCAAAGGCAAAAGCAAAAGGTTCTATCGCAAAAGTGCTTCGCTCAAAAGTTGGCATAATTTTCAGATCGATATTGAAGAACGACAGCCGGAGGATTTTCCCCTAAACTTCTCGTTCTCTTGAAGTGTGCCGTTTTTCGCGAGTGAGACAGATTTTCACCTGTCAATGCCACTGTGTGCGTGTCAACTCGTGATCAACAAAGTGCCCCAACTTCGAGAGGAGCCCACTTTTGTCAGCAATCAATCAGAGGGCAATCAGTCTTCGGCTTCGAAACCAATATCTGGACATTCCTATCTAATCCCAAAGCCAAATAACATTGAAAACATTCAAACAAGACAGTCTAATATCTTAAAATACCTTTAAATCGTTCGCCATTTTGTGTTCATTAGTGATTTGCGCTCTCCCTGTGCTTCTCTCGTGATGTTTTTTTTGCTGCTGCTGTCAATGCCTGCAGAGAATACCACCACCTCTCGCCCATCATTGGGGGGGATTTTTCCACCCACAATCGCCCTACGTTTGTTGTGATACAACGAACAGTCACTCGCCGTCGAAATGAACCCTACCGTGAAAATAAGCACTGGCTGGCTGGCTGCTGGAGAATCAGCTATAGGAGGCACCCAGCAAAACTAGCAGCAGCTCTAGCTGATGATGTGATAGACCTCGGCAGATGCAGCAAGTTGCAATCCGATCGAAGTGTGTGGGTGCTGCTGCGTGTTGACATCAGAATTATGAGTCACAGAGTGATTGAGATTGTCGTCAACAGACTACGTGATAGACGAATGGATTCAGTATCTCTTTGATCAGCAGGTTTTTTATTTCCATTTTAATTCATTCTTAAATAACCTAATATTGACCATCAAAGCCAAACATGCTGAATAACTGAACAAAATTATGAAAAAAATGCGAGTTTGACATAATAAAGGGTGTCCACGATTAAATTGCCACACACAAAATTAATTCGCAAAATTCGAGTTTTTAATCGATTGCCATCAAATTTTCAGGGATTGAAAAATAACTTTTATTTTATTTACATAGTATACCGTCTCACGACATAACTTGACGAACATAATTCCTATAATTCACTCGGTCCATGGCAACCGTTCTCCAATTTCTCGGACACCCCACGTTCGCCAGATCACGCTCCACTTGGTCTAACCACCTCGCTCGTTGCGCCCCCGCTCGTCTTGTTCCTACCGGATTCGTAGCGAACACCTGTTTTGCAGGACAGTCGTCCTTTGCATTCTCGCAACATGTCCCGCCCAGCGTATCCGGCCAGCCTTCACCACCTTCTGGATACTGGGTTCGCCGTAGAGTCGCGCGAGCTCGTGGTTCATCCTTCGCCTCCACACTCCGTTCTCCTGTACGCCGCCAAAGATGGTTCTTAACACTCGTTGCTCGAATACTCCGAGTGTACGCAGGTCCTCCTCGAGTAAGATCCATGTCTCGTGCCCGTAGAGAACAACCGGTCTAATGAGCGTCATATACAGGTGACACTTCGAGCGAGGGCTAAGTCTTCTCGACCGCAGTTGCTTGTGGAGTC